>NC_084513.1:15040759-15138259 GCF_024500385.1 Phyllopteryx taeniolatus | reverse complement strand
GGGTGGAAGTTTAAAGCAAGATTCTGGGGTTGAATGAAGATACTGTACTCATTACAAATATGGTGTTTGAAAATAAGCAATAAAAATTACAATTATTTTACAGGACATGCAGGGACAAAAAGGAGAATGACATTTTGTTTGAGGTAATTGTTTGTAGCCAACTTTGTTGCATGAATTTGAGCATGACTGTACCAAAGTAGATCGAGAGATGAACTTGGTCGGCTTTAATCATAAGCCCCTCAAACGTGTGTGATGAACGAGAACAAGGCTTGTGAGCCAGACCAGGCTGACCTCACTTTTTTTGGAGGATGCATGGACACAAACTCACACAAAATGTTAATGTCCAGTTTTTATTTTTGTCTACTTTTTTGCTACCTTGCATTCCGTAATGATCATCCTTGTCATGTATCTGATTAAATTCAAGTCATAAGACATCTTTTTGGCTAAATCTTTTGTCTATGCCATCTAAATTCACAATCACCAGAGGAACCAACACTGTAGTGTAACTTCTTGAGGAACATGCACACCACCGTTAATTGCGTAAACCAGTGAACCAAACACTTTAGAATAAAGTACATGTTGATTTACAAGTGGTGTGACTTGTTTTGATGGTTTTAAATTACAGAACAAGGAGCAGTTCCTGCGCTCTGTTTTTTTTTCCAGCCAAGTGAGAATCCTTAGCTTGTGCAATCGTGAGGTGACAAGGCCTATTCCTGTTTTTCCTGCCAGGTCGTGGTGGATGCTGGCCCTGCCCTTAAAACTTCACACACACCAGTGAAGACATGCACACCTACACAAACACACAAAGTCCACTTGTTTTAGAATATATTGTACTGTAGAAATGTGGTATGACACAACAATTTCATGGTGAAAAGTACTTTGTGTATTGGGTATTATTTTGTTCAAAAGCGTTGACACGTTCCATATGGGTACATGTCATTAGATAAAGTTTTGTCTGACTGGAACCAAAATTTAAAATACATAGAGAACGCCTAAATCACATTTTGTAACATAGTCTAAGGCACTAAGATTATGCGATTGGAAACTTCAAATCAGTGCATGGGTCACAAGAGAAGAACACAAAGCCAGTCATGACATGACTCAAGGTAAATCTCGAAGGAACCCATTTTTGGATTTAAGGGAATAAAAATTGCCAGGCCAACTTTTCTTTGTGTTTGCAGCTGGATGGCAATTAGGCTTCTTGTTTTAGCACCTTTTGAACATCTTTGCAAAGGCATCTGGGTAATGTTGGGTAGGTTTGTGGTCGGAGTTCTCAAATGTGCGAGGTTGCAATGTGGGGAGGAAGGAGGACTGTGGGGGAACTTCCACTTTCCTTCCTCTACTTAGCCGCGTTATGCAGCCCTGTGTGTGGTGAACAACCCATGCAATGAACCGACGCCATTTAAAAGCTGCACCAAATGTCTGATGCTCTTAACCATTAAGTGGGATAATGCCAAATGTGCACATGGGAGAAAGCAAGCTGAAATTTGGGCGGCAGCCATAAAAAGCTACACACCCTTCAGATGCATCTTGGGAAATCAGAACGAGAGAGTGACACAAAAGAGAGAAAAACAACACTAGTGAAACTGCAGCTGGAGAACAATTTTCACACACGAAGATGAAGAATGTTACTTAAAAGAGAGACCGTGAGATTTTGTGGATCAACAACAACACACATGCTAATAAAGTTTCCGACAAACAAAAGATGGTTATCCACCGAGCAGCACTGTTTCAGTTCAGCAGTGTGGATTTTCTTTGTGTTTACATCGTCTAAAGTTGTGAAAGATAGCAATATAACTGACACATACGTAATTGATGTTCGGGGTATCAAACATTGTGGTACAATATCTAAATTATTGATTGGTTGACAGAGAACTTTCCCTGATATGTAACAGCCTAAATGTAATGAGAAGGAAAACATGACAAGAAACTGGATGTCCACTATTCTTGACCTTTTCTGAGTGTGTTATGTGCTTCAACTCAGTACCATTGTGAGCTGAACTGAACTGTACATTTTAGTGGAATCCTGGATGAATATAGACACACGACTATAACAGATTAGATTACAGATTCTTATGATTTTTTAAGGCTATTCATATAAATGCAAATTAGATTAGTTTATTAATCACATTGATTTTAAGTATATTATCATATGAACATAAATAATGTGAATAAAGTGAAATTACAGTGGAATTTAGGCAGCAGCATATCAGATTGTGGAATTAGTTTCTATTCTAAACTACAGTGGGGCCTTGAAATATGAGTATAATTCGATCTGTGACTACACTCAAAGCACCGTTTCCTCTGGAAATGAATGGAAATGGAATTAATCAGTTTCCGCCTCCCCCCTGCCCAAAACAAGGCACATTTTTGTAATTCGTTTTTTTAATAAGAAAAGTAGCACTCTGTAAAATAGTACTTTAAAAAAACATGCAGTAGTTCCATAATTAAATAGAATCCAAATAATGAAACAGTTTTTGCCACATTTTTTCCTTCAATTCAATGGACATTGTGCTACTCCTTCTGGTGTATGTGCCTTGGCCAGGGGCAGTATAATACAAATATAGAGATATACAGTCAAAACTCCTCATTAATCCACATCAAAAATGTGTTATTTCTTTGCAGAGGGTAAAGAATATATGCCTGTGAGTATCGTTCCATTATCTGTCAACATGCTCTAGCATTTGTGATCAAATATCCATTGCTTCACAAGAACAAGATGTAAGCAGTGTTATAACACTGCAACATCAGTTTTGCATTGTTTGTTAGCATTAAACTAAACGCACTCATCTAAAGCAAACCTGTGTGGTCGTTTGAAGTACACAACATGTTCTTTGATCCTTTGTAAATTTGACAGTAAACTTCAACCAGGAGTGGTGCTAAACATCTTGAAGCCTCTTTTTAAACAAATATTGTTCACCATCTGTCAAACTGTTGTGAAGTGAACTGAGTTAAGGTTTACTGCTGCCACACAGTGCTTGTATCTCAAATTTTGGCTCGCAAGTCAAAGAAAAAAGAAAAAAAAACAACACTCTAATCATATCCAATAGTGTCATTTAAAACTCACCACTTTTGTTAAGACAGGATTTGATTGTGGAATTGTACCAAAGGAAGTGTTGAGTGTGTCAATTCTATAGGATTGTTTGCTTATTGTCAACGTTTTCACGTAGGTTTCTCAAGTACACTTGTTTTGGGTGGTGGAACTTAAATGAGGCTGACAGGAGGAATTGTGTTGAGTGATGTAAAGGGCAGATGCACGTGCTGTAAACCAGAGGAAACAAGTAAATGTCAGCCCTTTATCTTGTTGTTTTCACTTTATTTTATACCTGCTGCCAAATGTGGGCTGGTACTCTACTACTACTACTATAACCATGACTAAATTTAATATATAATAATAAAATAGACATAGTGTGACTTATAACTTTGTCTTCATAAAGTACATGTAGATTGATGTCTGAAGTGAATGAACTACTTGCTGTGCTGCACATCCAGCTGAACATCAGTCCGTCCATCCATCTCTTCGTCTGTCCATCAATCCATACATTCTCCCAACCGCTTAATGCAACCAAAAATAATTTGTCACTTAGAATTTAAAACAATTTTAGTGTTATGTTTTTGGCCCATAAATCACATTTTATGTTCTAAAATTAGCAGGGAACTATGTAGTCCATTTCAACTACGTGAGACATATTTGATATAGTTATTAGGATGTTTAAGCAAGCATGTTTAAGACATAAACTCTCCTTTTACTGTTATCATACAGTCGTATAATATGCACCTTTCTTTTCTCTTACTGACATCCAGTGGTTTCATAGTGCAAGTACGCAAAGGAATAGGGATTTACCACTCGTGTCGTTACATAAATATGATGTTTTCTTCATTATGAATTCAATCTTATTTTTCTCCCCCTTTTTTTATTTTTTACTGGAGCAAATTCATAAGATAATTAGATCATTTGGTTTTTATGTATTATTTTACATGCGTGTACTCTTGTCGTAGTCCTGCAGATGTCAGCATTGTAAAAGGAAAAACCTTCAGTGCTGAACTCTTTTGAGTCTTCACGCCCATCAAGTTGATGGTGAAAAGCTTCATCTGAGTGATGAATGGACTGTTAATAACTTCGAAGTCTTTTTCTCTGTTTCGTCCTGAGGTGTCGAGTCCCATGTAGATTATCTAATTTCCAGCAATCAAGTGTGTGACTTTGCATGATTCTCCAGATATATGTATGTTAAAACACTAGATAATTCATGAACACAATCGTGGTGCTGTGAATATGGCTTTCGGTTCTACCGTAGCCTGTAGCAGTTAATGATTTGGCCAAAGCATTCTATTTTAACTGATTTAGATAACTGGTTTTAAAAGTTGAAATGTAAAAATAAAGTGACAAAAAAATAAAAAAGTCTGGCTGTATCTAAATTTTGGTCTCCATGCAATCAAAAGACATGAACTCGCAATAATGTTTCAACTCTGGCGTTGCCGATATAAATAAACTATTATTTGAGTTCCTTACTCATTAAAATTGAAATATTAATAGGGGGGGGGGGGGGGGGGGAATCAAGATGAATCACTTTCACCTTCACACTGACAAGAGGCTTTTCAGAAATTCCATCACAATCCACAGTGGATTCTTCACTCTGTGAGCATTCGTCAGCTAAGTGTATGGCAGTGGAAGTTTCCCCTAATGGGAAACAATTACACACTTGGTGGCTTCTCCAGTGACTTCTGATGAGACTCGTTCACCGAGGAAATGGCCACATAATCATGTGTGTGTAATGGGCTAACGCTGCTCATTGCTCACTGGGCCAGGCTTGCAGACGGAACCGTCGCAGTTTAAGTCCACTCCATGTGCGTTTGATGAGAAATGTGAAATTATTCCCAAAAATGTGGACGCACCTGGGTTGTAAACAAATAGCTGTGTTCTCGCCAAAATCAGCAACTAAGGTAATGACCACTGTATGCTGGGAAGAACTGGTACAAGTGTGAGTCATTCAATTCAAACTTTTTCATATCTGTCATATCTGAGGACTGGATGGATGACAAAAGAAATATATCAACCGTATTAAAAAAAAAAAAAATACAGTGGGACCTAGAAATATGAGTTTAATTTGTTCCGTGTCAATGCGCTTCACTCAAAACACTTATCTCAAATCATCTTTTCCCATTGAAATGATTGGAAATGCTTTAATCTGTTCCAGCCTCACCACACACACCCCTCCCCGCCCACACAAAAAGTTTTTCTTTATTAAGGAAAAATAGCACTCTATAATATTGTACTTTATAAAACAAAGTGTGATAAAATCAATTTAATTTAAAGCATTAAACAGTTTATGCTTCATGTTTCATCCATCAGTATGTGCCCATCTTGGCCACCAGGAGGCACTATTGTATAGTACAGTCTTGCAGACAAACGAAGAAGAATAGCCTTCTTCTTCTTCTTCTTCTTCTTCTTCTTCTTCATCTTCTTCTTCTTCTGTTTTACCACTCAGTAAGTTGCTATATTATTAGTCTTTTTTTTTTGTCAAGGATGAAAAATATATGCCTGTGAGTGATGTTATATTTTCAGTCTATATGTGTTGTTCCACCGAATGCGTTCAAATATCTGTTTCTTAAAGGGTTCTAAACCGCGACTGTTGATGTCAATGCCGTTGTTAGCTTTTCAATGGCGTTTTGGCGTCATTTTGTCGTTGCTGCTGTGGTTGTTTTACATACACACCTTGCAATTCTTTTTTATTTTATGCTTAGTCTGATCATAACCTTCGACTGGGAGTGGCATTATAAAGCTTGAAGCCTCTCTTTTATGATGAAATGTTCACCATTTGTTAAAGTGCTGATTATTGCAAAGTGAGTTAAATTGAGCTTCCTGCCACCATAAAACACATAAGTCACTCGTATCTCAAGGTACCACTATATATGCTCAGGCTAACATGCTGATTAGGAAGTTTTCTATGTGCTCTGATTTTGTGAAGTGTTCACTGTTCGGGACCTACTGTAGGCATCACACCATTATACACTGCTCAGCTGTGGTCCAACTTTTTGATGCTGTGTTAACACTGAAGGCAAAGTGAACTTTTGCCTCGCATTACTCGCGCGGGTTTGATCACATGAGTTGTGTAGACATTGAATGTAAATTCGCTTCATTCGCGCCACATGTACCAGAGAAGAGGAGGGGCTTCTCCTGGCAGATATCAACATTTCTTATACCAGTACTTGGAGAGTGTGTGACAAAAAGAGAGACAGTGAGTGAGTGTTTATGATGTGTGGCTAATGTTATTGCTAGCTTGTTTCACAATAAAGTGCAGTAAACAAGTGAATAAATGTACTTACCAGATACGCCAGCTGTTTGCTCACCACATTCCAGTCGTGCTCTTTCTTCTTTTGATCCTGTATTGGTAGCATGAGTTATGAAAAGGTTCCAGGTGCCCACAAACAGCAACGATAATTTTGTTCTCCATTGTTCTGTTCAACAACTCAATTGTTTATGTTCTTAATGCCGATTGGCTGTCGCAATGTAGCGTGATGAAAATTTTTGTGTAGAGTGGGAAAATTTTTATTTCGAGCAAATCGGCGAATAAGTGAATTTTTGACTGTTTACCCGACTCACATCGTGTCAGAATTTGTGCACAATTGTGCATTTCCATTGACTTTATATGTAATCATGTCGCACAAATAGTTAAATTTGCCTCCACTGTGAAAGCGCAACTCGAAACAGAGTATGCAGAGCCTTTAAGTAGCCGACAACGATGCACTTAGGCTGCTGCTTCCAGTCCCAAGGTAGCATAGTGCCAGTCAATTGTTGTTGTGTCCACTAGTGTGCTAATGTGTGAGGCACTATTAAGACAGCTGATGTTTAGCTTTATGTGTCAACTGAACAAGTCAGAGAACAACATAATAGAAGCCGTAATCAGCCCAATCAAAGGCTGCTAGATTTCCTCTAACCTCAGACAGCATTGGTGCAACAGTTTGTATGCATTTTAATATGCGAAGTTTTGCATGTTGTATCTCGTTATTTATTTTTTTTCTTTTTCATACTTTATATGGACCTGTGTCTGCAATAAAACAATTACAATTACAAATGTTCACTGTCGCATTGTGTTAAGGTGAACTCGAATCACCAAACTTTGGTGATTAGATTAGTTTTGTAAAAACAGATTTTTCTGATACAGTGCAGGTGTAACTAGTCTTACAGCCAGCAGTTGTATGTTGTTAAAATTTGTCATTGATGCACTTCACAGCTTTTATATGCAGTACAGTATTTCAACTATAGCCATGTTGTCTTTCCTCATGAAGATTGGAACAAAATATAAAAAATCTAAAACCAACATGACAATGATGTCCGTTTATAAGTTGTAGTTCATTTTTGAAAATACAATGAGTTCTACTGGGTTTGACTAGGTTTTAATTATTATAGATATATGATCTGGTCTAGAGTTTCCCAGCATATTTTCCAGTTTGTACCCATAAACCTCAATGTACAGTATTAGGCAAAGTGATTAGATTGACAAAGATCCATTAAAACAGGCAAAGTAGTGGTGGCGCAACCAGTTAATTTTTTTATTTACAGTAAATCATAATAGAGTATGTCAACATTCTTTATGACACTCCCTGCAACAGAAAATGTTTGTGTCTCAACCATCTTGAAATCTTGAGGTGATTATCTCACGAACTGCGATAGTAAACCACAATGCAGTATACATGTGCTCAGGCCCATCAAAACATTTTGCTATTTCTACCCATACTCTTGTGCACTCCATTACCTTCAATCATTAGTCAGTCAGTTGGTCCTTGCCAGAGGTGGGTAGAGAAGCCAAGTCTTGTACTCAAGTAAGAGTACTGTTACTTTAGAATAACGTGACTCAAGTAAGAGTAAAAAATAGTCCTGCAAAAATTTACTTAAGGGCCCTACAGAAACATTATTTGCTATATTCACTTAAATGACTGAATGGAGAAGCTGTTTGCTGAATCAAGATCAAGCTTACAGCATGGCACCTATCCCCATGAAACATGTTTTACAGTGATTTATAACCATAAAATATGGCTAATCTTGCCAGATGCACTGCCAAAACAATAACAGAAACATCTGCAACTTACCATGAGGTGTTTTCTCAAGTTAGAAGTGAGCTGAAATATCCACATTTGGACAGACACAAGACTACATCATCATAATTATCATCTGCATCATAAATGTTGTTTTTTCGAGTATGTAAAGTAAACCCTCATACGGCTGTAGGTACGTTGGATTGGTGCAACAGCACCCTATGCGGAAGTCGAAGATGAAGTCTAAAAATAGATCGTGCACGCCACAATGAATAAATAAAAGTAGCGAGTGGCATGTGGATCATTGTAACTGAGTAAACGTATTGATTCTTCTTAGCATAAATACTCAAGTAAAAGTAAAAAGTATGGTGCATTCAAATTATTCTGACAAGTACAATTTATCCAAAATGTTACTTGAGTAAATGTAACGGAGTAAATGTAGTACGTTACTACCCACCTCTGGTCCCGGCCTTATCAATAAAACTGAAGTAGTCGTTTGTCGAGTTACTGACGGTGTAGTGATTGACTCGCCTGACTTTTCAGCACCCGCTCAGTGATGCTGTGAATGTAAGCCTGAATGGTTGGTTGTCTCTCTGTGCCTTGTGATTGACCTTGTGACCTGTTCAGGGTATAGTCTGCTGTTCACCTAAAGTCAGATGGGATAGGCTCCAGCCCCCTGTGTCCCAGAACAAGAGGAGCAGTATAGAAAAATTGCTAGCTGGAAAGTCTGTTGATTTTCTATTCAAACCGAAGTAAGTCATTTCTCAATTATTCCCTCTCTTAATCCACAGTTAGTATTGAAGGATGCTGCAACCCTCAAACGACTCTTGTAGTGTTTGAATTATATGCAGGGTTTTTTTGTGTGTGTGCCATATCTGCTGATTGGGATCATTGCTGAAGATCCAGCGATTTAGTTAACTTTCAAATTTAGATTGTTTTACAGGAATAATCTCATTCAGCAAATAGAAACAAACATTATTAGAAAACTTGAATGTTTGTGCACACTATCTATGTGAGTCCAAAATCTTCTTTCAGCCTGCAAAAGGTGTCCAATAGTTCATCACCATGAACGTTTTTCTTCCGTGTGCGGGAAAAATATATTTTACTTGCTTGCCATCAACAGAGCAAAATAATGTACAAAGCGATAAAAAATTGCTTCATAACCCTCATGTTGTGCACAATAGTCTCTGGAGGGCCCGGGCTTTTATTGGCGTGCCTCTTGCTGCAGCAAAGGCTCATCCATTAAACAAATCAGGAGGTTATGCATTAGATTAGCTGTACAGAAGACACCAAGGAAGAACACTTGAAACCTTGTCTCATTGCATATTATAACGCCAGGAATAAATTATCTTATTGACAGTATTAGGGTTATACTGTCAGAAGGCGTCTCTTCATGTGTAATGTTAAATGAAAATATCATAACCCCAAATTACATTATGATGGTATTAAGAATGATAAACAGCAGTCATTTGGGCCATATTTAGAGTGAAGCTTCCCATCATAGCCAGGTGCCAGTTCTCATTTTTGCACAATGCTTAATAAATTTGCAGTGTCGGTGATATTAAAAGCTGAGGAATATTTATTCAAGCGTATATGTGCTAGGAAGACAATGTCACACTGAGTCAGGAAGCTGGTTGGGGGCAGCTGGGATCAGTCACCCCCCATGGAGACAGTCTGCTGGTCGGTTGACCCTGGAGGTGAGACACAGACTGCCACCCACTGGTGAGGGGTCAAAACTGCAATGGCAGTTCAAAAAGTGCCCCTCACAGTTCAATGCATTTTTTAGACTGCAAAAGAAAGCTCTACTGAACACTTTCATCAAAGTAAAAAACTGTCTGCATGCACTTTTTTGTTTTAAGTATAGCAATAGACTATATAGAATTTTCTGGAAAGTCAATCTGTATGCGGATGTGTGCATGTGCATATTCAAGCAGACCACATCTCATTTGGAGCCAAACAAAAGCCTTCAATAATCTCAGGGGAGGAACAACCTGTTTATAGCAAAGGAAGGATGTTTACGGAGTTAACTCGATTATTGCTTGGGCATATACTTTGATGTTTTGGAAAACGAAAACAAAGGTAAGCCGCCTCCTACAGGCTTATTACAGCTAATAATGTCTTTCAAAAAAAGCATAATCATAATAATTATGCCTCTTAAAATATGAATAATATTTTTTTTCAAGGTTCTAAGTGTTAGAGTATGTTATATATATCAGTGGTCCCCAACACCGGTACCAGGCCGTGAGGCATTTGTTACCGGGCCGCAGAGAAAGGATGACCAATTTCTATAATTTCTGTTGTATTGCAATTCGCGTGTCAATGTGTTTTATTTTGAAAATTGACTGGATCTTCTCCGCCGCAACAGCTGCGCATCTCAATTGACACGTCGAGAACTGCAGTCTGGTTTGGCTGCCTACAACAACTCCGACTCCCACTCATGCATCGCGCCCACAGTGAATGCGCCACGAACGGCAAAGGAGGAAGCAAGAGTGTGTATGTGTGTGTGTGTGTATATATATATATATATATATATATATACGCCAGAGCCGGTCTGTGAAACATGAAGCAAAATGCCTACTCTAAACCGGTCCGTGGTGCAAAGAAAGTTGGGGAACACTGGTATATATAACAAATAGTATTATTATTATTATAAGCAGTATAGAAAATGGATGGATGTTTTATGTTCAGCACTTTTGTTACAGCTGCAGTTTGTTTTTTAAGCACTCTGTAAATAAAGTGAAGTTGAGAGTTGAGTTACGACTTGATTCACGTTGCAAGATAAAACACATTTTTACTAGACTTTACACCGATCTGATTGGCCTGATCGGTATTGACCGATACGTAGCATTTTATGCAGATCGGCTTTAATGTCATAATTCGCCGATCCGATCAATGACGTCATTGATCGGCACCACAAAAGACATTTACGCCGCGTCGCCATCGTATACAGTATATTTGAATTCAAAAGCTAGGTTTAGCTAGTTTATGTTTAGCCTTGTCGTGTCATTTTATGTAGTATTGTAAATATCTGACAACCAATAAAGTTATTAAAAAAAACATGTCGGCGGCGGATTGGGACAGACAACACGTCTGAGACAGACAACATGTAATGCGTGGATCAGACTACAAGACAAATTTGGTCTTTCACGATTCCACTATTTCAGACGACTGCAATAAAATCTTGTATTCCGATACAACTGCACGATCACTGGGCTTGTCAACTCAAACGCGACCGGATACACTCGTTACCATGGCTACGACATCACAACGCGTGTATTATACAAATAAAATGGGGGAAAATGTGTGCTGGTCATCACAGGTGCTCGGGAGATTACGTTCATTTAAGGCTTGCTTGAGGTATGCTTATGTACTTTTAATACGATACCGCTCGCAAGCAGGCAACAAAACGTTTTATAGCCTAGCAAACTAGTGCTAGCACTAACTGTTGTGCATAAACATCCCGGCGTTATATCGAATCATGCTCTAAAGTTTCGGTGTGTGTGAAGTAATTTAAGTACAATAAAGTAATTCAACTACAGTAAGTTAGCTCCTATTATTGCTGTCAATTTGTAATGTTGGTTTGACCTGACTGATTAGAATACATGACCTGACAAAAGCAGTGATTTCCAACCTTTATGGAGCAAAGGCATACCAACAAACAAAAATGTCACAAAAAGTAGATGCACAGTAATTACTGTATGTACTTCCTGCCATCTAATAGAAGAGCATTGTTCCGTCTGCCACTATGCCTCACTGGCATAAATAGATACATTATTTCTTGTAAATTAATAATTTTTTGAGCAGTTAAGTAAAATTCTATAATTTCCCACAGCGCACATGAAGATTGCTCATGGCAGACTAATGTGCCACGGTACACTGGTTGGGAATCACTGGACTAGAGAATGAATACGTTTGAAGATACTCAATATACAGAAGATACGCAGTATACAGTACACAAGTATATACAGTAAATTAACAAGTCTTCGCATCAATGATCGCATCAGTTATCGTTTTTTTATACTCGCTGATCGGGGATCGGCCCCATAAATCCTGATCGTGTAAAGCCTAATTTTTTCTCTTTCATAATAGAATCTGATGAACGTGCATGTGAGCGTGTGCGCGCGTGTGTGTGTGTATGTGTGTAAAAGTGGATATGAGTTCGCAGTCAAGAGTGCATGATTAATGTCCAGATGTGTGGACATATTGTGACTCAGGGTGGCATTCGTCGTTCTCTCAAAGTGCAAAAGTAAGCACCATATGGTGTGCAAGGTAATAACCCTTTGTCATATTGTTTCCTCTAAAAAGACCAGAGTTGCTGATTTCAAAGTAATAGAAACAACCCATCAAGTACAGAATCACTTTGTAAAGCTCTTTTTTTTTACTTCTGTGTTATTTACGCTACAAAACCTCAGAACAAAACAGCTTACAGTCGAAATAAAAAAATATGTATTACCCCCAGAAGCAAAACAACGCTAAAGGGTGGTGAAAGACCTAAATCTATTAGGTATAACTTGACTTCACATTAGATCAGACTTTTTGGGGCTTATGAGAGTGTATTAAACATTTAGGGGTGCGAAGTACAGAAAAGGTCGGGAAGCACATCACAGTGTACAACATCCATCTCGAGACATTGTGCACATCATGTCCACCTTTGGCTGTGTATAGAAATTATATCAGAACAACTGGATAATATTGCCGAGTAAGAGTTTTGATCTTGTGATAAGTCATTGCGTTTCTGTCTCACCTTTGATGAACTCGCAGAAAAAGTCCAATATTTCAGAACTGGTTATGACTGTGTTTGGGCTGAGAAAAACTGAGCAAACACGTTCCAAATTAGCTCTGTTTTTTCTTTCAATGACTCTGAATCCATTGAGTAATAGTGCTACTAATATGTCCAGCAACAATGAGCAATGTAATAATAAATAAGTATAATAGAAATTATAATGCCCGTGAAATCTCAGAGATGCTGTTGCTGGGTTCAAGTCTGGAATTAATGACTGCAACCCTGTTTAATACATCAGCATACCAGAACTATGCCCAGATACCATGCACACATTTTAATAGGACAGGGCATGACATTATTGCTACAGCAAAGCATTTCTTGTTGCATTCCATAAAACCATGAGGTCTGAAATGTTCAACCTCATATGACCGAAAGTGCATTTAAATGGGGGTGATAAATCGGTGTACCGCGGAGCAGTGGCGTAGCATTGGTTGTCATAGATATCGACGTAACAACTGGTTCTGCATAGGAATGAGTGTGTTGATATATCGCTTTGTCGTCTTATTTATAAGGGATTCAGTTAAATATATATATCTTTTAACAGAAAGTTTTGAGGCCAAGACCTGAAAAGCTCCAATTAAGTGGTATTATTTCCAACTTCCCAACAGTTTTCATGATCCCAAGACAGTTTTTAAAGGCTGCAACATAGTATTAATGTTCATGTCTTACTCAGTATTCACATAACATAAAAATGAAATTTGATTATGTGAGCAAAGGCCCAATTAATCAGGTGTCTCTAAAATATTATCCTGACCATTATTCTGTGGTGTGGGGTGTGTTAAGAATGAGTCTTCCTCCCTGACGTGCTTGGAAAATGGTTGGGGCCAACTGTCGCAAATATTAAACCCGATTTATGATGGCACATCCTTTTGTGTGTTGTCACTACAGTGTTCGGCCGAGCCACGGCCTCTGTGATTGTGAGGCCCAACGTCACAATAAAAGTCTCACAAATAATACATTGAACATAGATGCCCTTTTGAGGCTTTTATTACGAAGACGACACAATGCCACAGTGTTACCGTAATGCATAGTATGAACAATCGTTGTGGAGGCTGGCTTATTTTATTGTTTGTTTAGTTTACTCTTCATAAATGTCACTTTGAAGAAATAATTTTGCGAGGGGATCACATATTTCTTGTCCAGTACTCTGACCTGGTACTGTAATGTTTACTGCCATTTTTTTTCAGATGGTGGAACAGATTCGTCGTTTTACCTTAACCTTGCGTGGCCGACAGAACTCTGCTGCACTTTCTTCTCTCGGCATGACTCACTAAAGTGACTGAGGCTGAGCTCCCGGGCCGCTGCAGGATGTGCCAGGTGCCGCCCGCAATGCGTCGCGCCACCAGTTTAATGTCATGTATTATTATAGATATAATTACTAAGTTTAAAAAGTGGATCAAGAAAAATACAATAGATGTTTGATATTTATTAAACATTATTTAGCATCTGTCTATAAACAGGTTTTTCACAAATCTGTTTGGATGGCGTGTGTATCCCTACACCGACCTGTATTTTCACAAGTGCTCTGAATGAGTCTGACTCACAGATGTTCAACGACATCATGTCCTCCACAACATACGTACCTGGCTGCAAGTTTATTGTTGAACAAAACATGCAGGGCTGGAAAATCAATTTTCATCTGTTTTGGTGACGACGCACTTGTCTTTGTCTGCTTCGGCATTAAGGGCCGGTGAACTTTGTTTCATCAGGCTGAATCGACTGACATGAGGAAGCATCTTCGTCCACAGCATAATGTGCATTTGATCTACACATTATTTTCTTTAAGTCTGTTTTTGGTAGGTAATGTCTTTACTTCAAGTATCCAGTAAAGAAGGCTGCTTTACCTGGAAATTTAAACGGGCTTGCCATCCCTGTTGTTTATCATTTCCTTAGTCCTCACAACTCACTAGGTTTGACTCGTGTGTGTGTGTGTGTGTGTGTGTGTGTGTGTGTGTGTGTGTGTGTGTGCGTGTCAGTGTCAGTGCAACAATCCGTGCTCCCGTTTGTGTCAACAACACATAAAATCTGACCTGACCTCAGCCAGTCATCATCACCTAAGCGATTCTCTCCTGCCCCCTCATGAAGTACAGCAGTAACAAAGACAGAACAAAACAAACAAACTGCCTGGGATAGGCTCAGCGGCATGCAAATGAGTTTTGACGCGTGCAAAGGTGTGTTGATGCCTGGGGCCAACCATGCTGGTGATGGCGCTCGTCACTGGGAATTGGGGGCTGGGGGGCATTGTTGACCAACCTAAAACTTTAGTCTAGGTGGTTGGGTTTGATTGCCCAGCACCCCCTCACACACACGCACACCCACACACCCATCTGCACGCCACTGGATAGGCTCCAACTCTCTGTGACCCTAATGGGGAGAAGCAGTATATAAAATGGATGCATGGAAGGATGTGTGGGGTCCCCCATTTAAAAAAAAATAAAAAATAAATTGTGAAGATGGAACAACACTGATTAGATCTAACTCATATTACAGTATAGTGTCAGTGTCCCTTATATTCTCCCAGAATGAATTTTGTCCATGTACGTGACAAGTGCAGGGCGACAATTTTAAATGAAATGTCATATTAAGTCAACCAATGGCAGAGCCGGTGGATGAGTGTTTGCTGGGCTACGAGGCGATAGTCGGCCACCTGTGCCAATCACAGTGCGCTTGGGAGGAGTTCAAGGGCTTGGAGGCGTGTCTGGAAAAATCAAGTGTGGCGCCGCATACTGAGTACAAGTGGGGGGAGAAATGGCATGAATACAGCCTTATACTGTTAAGACAAGCTTTACTGTGCGCGCGTTGGAAACTTGTTTAGCCAGCCAGTCTCAATTTTAGCCTGTGGAGATTGAGAGGGTTACCCGGAGCACAGTCGGCGAAACTTAGTAAAAAGGAGAGAAATTCTCCCCCCAGGTCCCTAAAGTGACGCTGATTTGGCTCCAAAACGAGCCGGGCTGTCGTGTGTTTGCTTCAAACAAGGATACGCTGTTGGACATGTGAATTTAAAGGAAATAACTGGCAAGCGCAACAATGAAACAAGCGACTGTCCTGTATTGCCTCGACTTTTTCCTGACGTGCCTCTTGTTCGGGTCGAGCTCTTCACAATCAGGTGAGTGAAGCCGGCGTGAGCGCGCTGCTCGGCGGCTGAAGTGACGCGCGGAGTGCGTGGGCTCCGCGGGAAGACTTTTGGCGTGCTGTTCGCTTTTGACGTTCATAATGATGGATAATGACAATAGTATGCGTTGAAACATGTCCTTTGGCCAGATCGAGACTGATATCTCATTTTTAAAGTTTCAAAAATGCTGTGCAATAACCATGCGTGTACTATGTGACATTATGGATGGAGTGGTTGGGAAGTTTTTATTTTTTAAAGTTGACACCTTTTTTCTTTTTCTTTTGAGATAAAATAAGTGATTACAGTACATGTACTGCGCGTTCAACAGATCAGCTTCACAGACCCAAATATGTACGTGGTTTAAGTCGCGTAGGGACGAGCACGCAGTGATGAACTGTCCTCCGAATGTAATCTGCAAACGGGTTGATATTAAAGCGGGGTACCGTGAAATGACACGATTTGATTTTATTGCAACTCCCCCGGGGACCATGTGCACCTCACTTTGACCAGCTTTGCAGCGGTGCGTAAATGCACTGCTTCTTCACTTTGTATTTCTCACTGACTTAAACGTACCCGTTTTAAAAAAAGACGAGCTGTATTCAATATCGTTTCATTTCACGCGGTTAATGAAAAGATGAAAAGATGTGAATTTTTTTTTCATCCTACATTGACGATCGAAATAAGCGGATGGAAACTTGCTTTTACAGTGCTGCGTTTTATTCTACTACATGCATCCCACAAGATAGTAATAAGATGAAATGTAGTGTAATAGTGGGATGTTTTTATTTATTTATTTATTCCCCCCACCCCCTATTCCAATAGGAGATAGAAATGAGGCATGACCAGGACAAAACAAATATTTGGATATTTGGGTGAGTCGAGCGCACAGTTAGTCAAAGAACGTAAGAAAGCATTCTACTCTCAATGTGGCTTTTACACGATGCGCTCATTTTCAAGAATATGCTTGATGCATATCTATGAAAAGAGTCAAATCCAGCCACAAAATAACATTATTTTTTTGTGTGTGCATCACCTCCAAAGTCTTCCACGTCAAATAAAAAATAACTCAGAACCACAGATAGATGTAGACAGAATACATTATGCAAATAACACAGTGTAAGTATTGGTTCATTTGTGGTACGGAGAGGGGAACGAGATAGTGTGTGTGTGTGTGTGTGTGTGCGCGCGCGTGTGTGTGCGCGCTGTGGAAAGAAGCACACGTGCATGCCCACACTTGCCCCTGCTCAATTGCTTTTTCATGAGCTTTATTTGATACAAGCTTGTTTTACTTGTATGTGTAGGATACTCTAATATGTCCACGTATGCCGATACAGCTCGTCTTGAATTGTTATCCTCTTGAAAATAAATGGAACATTTTCTTGGGCCGTGTAGTCCTTTGCTAAATTACAACGGTTTCTCACCTAAGCAGCCAAACTTGTCGCTAGGACGCATGTGTGCAGGCTGCTGAGTGGCCACAGAGTTCCTGCACTGCACCGCACTCTTCATTAGAGTGCTCCTAAACACTGGAGCTGGGAATTGCAAATGGCTGCTGATTCCAAACCATATGGCCCCATTCAAGATAGCTTGAATAGTTTTATGAATATTCATATATTCCATATGCAGGAGTGTAGGCATTACATCCGGGTGTCTGTATTTAGGTGGGCTCTTTCAATTAGTAGAGCCAGTGCAATGCGGTAGCCGCTAATTATTCTGCTTCACAACTTTCTGTAGTTTCTTCTTTAGACTTTTGGAATTCCGTCTAAAATTAAATATTATTTGAAGTATATTGATGGTCGTATGTACCATTTATCACTCAACTGGTAGCATCCTCTGTATATAAGAATGGACAGCGCTGTGATGGAGTGAGGCTAAGCAAAAGTGAACAAGAGGATTTGCTATATTCACCCCCCCTCCCCACCCCCCAACACACACCCCCACAGCAGTGAGGACAGTCTCTGCTTGTGCATTATTGTTTTTAAGTTAATTCAGTTTCAAACATAGCGAGAGAGAACTATGTTGAAGAGTTTAAGTTAGCGCAGATTTACTTGACCATAAAGCGTATTTATTTTATTCATACAATTTGATGTTGCAGAAGAGGGAAGAACAGTCACCCTTTTTGATGGGGCCTTGCTGCCCACCAGGCACACAACCTGCAGTGACCGAAACTTAAAAGAGCTTGACTAGTTGATATGGCAGTAACACTGGACAATGAACTGCAGTTATCCTTCCACAGCATGCAATAGCGGTCATTGAGAAGTAGACAACAGCTTCCAGGGAAACAAAAAAAAAAAAAAAAAAATATATATATATATATATATATATATATATATATATATATATATATATATATATATATATATATATATATATATATATATATATATATATATATATATATATATATATATATATATATATATATATATATATATATATATATAAAAGTGTGGCGGCACGGTGGACGACTGGTTAGAGCGTCAGCCTCACAGTTCTGAGGTGCGGGGTTCAATCCCCGTCCCCGCTTGTGTGGAGTTTGCATGTTCTCCCCGTGCCTGCGTGGGTTTTCTCCGGGCACTCCGGTTTCCTCCCACATCCCAAAAACATGCATTAATTGGAGACTCTAAATTGCCTGTAGGCATGACTGTGAGTGTGAATTGTTGTTTGTTTCTATGTGCCCTGCGATTGGCTGGCAACCAGTTCAGGGTATACCCCGCCTCTTGCCCGAAGATAGCTGGGATAGGCTCCAGCACGCCCGCGACCCTAGTGAGGATAAGCGGAACGGAAGATGAATATATATATATATATATGCGTCATCACGAAAATCCCACATTTGTCTGGTTTGTCTAATTTATAGAAAGCATTTCACTGAAACTTATTATAATATCGTTTACTTTATTATGAATTAAAATCATTTGAAATAACTATTTGCACACTGTGGCTTTTAGATTCTAAAAAGATGTTATAAATTTACATTTTAGTAATAGTTTGGACGGATGACTCGTTCTTCTTTCAATAATAATCAATTCTTATTCTTAATATTTTACCACAGTGAAGTGATTTTTAGGGCTGATTATTTGTACTGATATGTTTTATACTTAAATGAATGGTGCTGTGCTATACCATGGAACCTGAGGGCGCACTTGCACTGGAACTATTTTACAGTGCTTGAGGGTGATTACTCCTCTCTACTCTTGTCTCCTGCTGACCTGCACTCACACTGCACTGCACTCATCCGCACTTCAGCATGTGCAGGTGTCATCACTGAGCTTTACAACACTGTATCGCTGTAAGTTTCCTTTGTGGAGTATTTTGAGCCCAGGAGTTCAGAACAGAAGTCCCCGTCCACATGGAAACAACCTTAAGTGTATCTGTAAAGATTCTCTGTTTTATCCACGTGGAGCCGGTCTTTTGGGAGCCCGAATATGATACATATTTAAACCGAGAATGAATACGTTTCAAAACGCTCCACTTGCGTTTATCTTTCTTGAGATAATACCAGTTTTTCGCGTGACCTTGCGATAATACCAACAACAATAACAATAGTTGATCCCAGTGTCGAATGTTAGCTTGGAATGTGTACTACAGCCTTTCAGTGTGTTTGTGTGGCTAAACCCGTTTCTTGAAACCAATCTGTGTGTGTGAGAAACTGAGGGGGGGAAATTTATTAATTTAGTCACATGGAATCATTGGTATCAATCAGAATCATTATTTCTGAAAGCAACAAACAGCACAGTCTGTAAAGTCAAAGCCAACAGTTTAATATCACTACCTCCGTTGTGTGATTTTGTATTATTATTGTGATTATATTTAATAATACCTTGGCTTTTCAACATAGCCCTCATTACTTTATCATCTACTTCATTTAGCTTTTTTGTTGTATACTGGAGGACATTTCTTTTTCCGGTTTTGACTTGTTGATGGCTTCATCAACATTTAAAATGTCTGTTGGCAGGAGATGTGATTGGATCATATTTTATGTGACCTTTACAAGAGCTATAACCTCATTTATCAGATGCAGTTATACAGGCAAAATACATGTCCATACGTTAGGCCATGCATCATCATTATTGTCAGCTGTTAGGCGCCTCTTGTGTGAAGGACTTCATAATGGGATTGGTGCATCCCGCCTCGTTGTACGGCTGTTTTAAAATGATGAGTCTGTAGAATGGCAAACAAATATATGCAGTTCATCAAATAGTCCAGGTTTACTGTTTGATTTTCTTTTGTTTCCCACTCCTTGTAGGTTTCCCTTCTCCTTTTTTTCAAGCAAGCTGAGGCAAGATTATGTGGCTCTTCATTTGTAAAAGAAAGCAACACCAAAATAATGTGTGTGCAGTAGGCTTTACACGATCAGGATATTTGGGGCCGATCAGCAAGTTTAAAAAAATGATAACCGTTACCGAGCCGATCACCAGATGGAGCAATGTGTCTATTTACATGGCTTGTTCATTTATTGTAGATACTTTACTGTACTGTATAATGAGTACTGTACCTTCAAAATTATTCTCTAGCATTTTAGACAAAAGTTAAAACATCAATGACATCTAGGGGGCATTCAAGGATTGGCCACTGACATACGTTTCAGTCAAATCAACATTACGACATGACAGAAATAATGGGTACTAACTTACTGTAATAAAATTACTTTAACAAATACTGTTAATAACATGCTTACTCTAACTTTCTCACTGTCCCGGCTATATGAACGGGTATTGTCCAGTTTGCGTACGTTTGACTTTTCCTTTGTTTTTTGTTTTTTTGCCCCACCCGACCCACACCCCACCACCCCCTACGCTTTTTCCCTTCCTTGTGCACATTCTTCAGGTGCCCGATCAAATTAGTTGAAGCGGTCCCCACGACGTACTTCAGTTGTGCACAGACTGCAAATAACTTAGTGTTGTTTGTCTGAGGCACCGCAAATTATGACATGAAAGCCGATCAGCCGATCAGCATAAAATGCTAATTATCGGCCGATACCGATCAAACCCATCAGATCGGCGTAAATTCCAGGGTGCAGCACATGGTCTGTAAGTTCAGTTCACTTATCGACTGACCAAACTATTATACAGGAGCATGTGCTTGCTTGCTGTCCATCCATCCATTTTCTGAGCCACTTCTCCTCACTAGGGTCATGGGCGTGCTGGAGCCTATCCCAGCTATCATTGGGTAGGAGGCGGGGTACACCCTGAACTGGATGCCAGCCAATCGCAGGGCACATACAAACAAACAACCATTCACACTCACATTCACACCTACGGGCAATTTTGAGTTGTCAATTAACCTACCATGCATGTTTTTGGGACGTGGAAGGAAACCGGAGTGCCCGGAGAAAACCCACGCAGGCACGGGTAGAACATGCAAACTCCACACAGGCGGGGGATTGAACCCCGGTACTCAGAACTGTGAGGCAGATGCTCCAACCAGTCGACCACCATGCCGAGTGCTGGCTTGCTATCAGAGAAAATTGGAGTTAAAAAAAGAGTTAGTTTGGAAAGATTGGAGGCTCAAAGTTTCAATAAGGACAAAAATTGATCCTCTATGTTTTAATTAGGCTGGCAAATGTGTGTTTAGGGCCATCCAGAGCATGTTACAGTATGGAAAACAATTACATTTTCAGTACAACCCCTACCGTTATTCATATTACTGTGATGATGATGATTACTACATAATAATTACTTACATCCAAACAACTTAAATGCACAGAGCGTTAGCTAGCTGCATTATCAGCCTTAGCTTCTGAGAATCCAGACATTAATAGATTGGCGAAGTTGTTAAGTCGCCACCCAGTCGCTTCGTCTCGGTGATTTCCATGGTAATGAAAGCTGTACTCACATTGGCAGAACCTGCAGTAGAGTGGCGCAGGCTGACCAGTTGCTCATCTGCATGAGACAGCCAGTCCCTACAAAAGTTGTTGATTTCAGTTCAAGTAAGAAGAGGGTGAAAAGTGTGTTGTTATTCTTGATCCATGCGGGAGTTCGACCACATGATAAAATGGTCGCCTTTAAAGTAAGGAACCATTATTTTTGTCATTAGTTGTTTTTGTTCTATGGCTCCACAGGTCGGAAATACAAACTTAAAATGTTTAATACTCAGTAATAACAACATTATCTGATAACATTCAATGTGCATACACTCACACATCTTCAGATGCACACACAAGTACAGTCTTTACCTTGAGCTGTCACTCTAGAATGGAAGGCACATAAAATTGTGCGAGCGCGTGATGTATGTCTGTCAATTTCTGCGGCTTTTGATCCCCGATGATATTGTTGCAGCCCTCTTCACACAATAAGAGTGTCTGTCTCATCATCTTCTTGGAGAGCGGCAGGATGCTGTCAGCCAGTCAAGCCTTTGACAGACGTATTTTGAAGGTTTCAAAATGTGGTGACAAAAGCGCTAGGAAGCATCCTCGTGTGTGTTTGTATGACGATGGCTGTCAATGTTTGTCCGTGTATGACTGAAGGTAATTGAAGGATACTGACAGACTGACTTCCAGCGCTTCACTCTCGAATGCAGTGTTTTTCTTCATACTGGTTGTTCCCCTCATCTTTGGTTTTGGGTTTCTCCACATAATTTGGTACAATTGTAATAACCATAAAAATCATAATTAATCTTTGTTTTAAGATGAGCGTCCCATGAAAAGAGTTTCCCTGCCATGTTATTTTTCCTCTCTCTGTAGTGACAGCATGCCATGTTGGAGCAATGGCTTTTATTGTAATTTTCTTTATTTTTCTATTCTCGTTCAGTTAATAATGGTAGCCAACCTATGAAGGGATGATAATAGGCTGACAACTTGGCATGAAAGACAAGTTCCACCTTCAAATGAACCTTTCATTCACTTCCGCATGTGGGTGCTTTAAAAGGCAGAATCCTCTCAACTCTCTTCCTCTCTGTCTCTTTCCTTTTTTAGTAATCCCCTTCTAAAATATTCATAGCTAATCTGCATTTACAATGTAATTACAGACGGCCTTTGAGTGATATCCGATAAAGTAGGCTGAACACACTTCTTTCAAAATCTTGATTTGGCGATTTGTGTGTTTGAATACATATAAGGCAAGCTTTATAAATGTTATGTGGTTGAGACAAAATTTTAATAGTCAATGTCTTACTTGGAGTGATAAGCAGATGTCTTTTTACACCACTCCAGTGGTTGGCAGCATTTAGGCTATAAAGTTTCATTGTAAAATTTCAATGCCAGCGGGCCCATAACAAACTGTAACAAGTGAGACGTACTAAGCATTTTTTCCCCTAATTTAAAACAGTTCCCGAGTGCAGCATTTTGTCAAAATACTCCGAAGATCACAAATTACTGTAATTTATCATGTATTATACGCTCTTGAGTATAATACGCACCCCCAAAATTCATCCCCAATTCAGGAATTCCCCTTTACGTAGGTGTAACATGCACCATCGTATGTAGTAAAAACAAAGTTTGTATTGGATGCCTAATTCTTGAACACACGTTTTGTTGTTAAAAACTTTAAGATTCATTATCCTACACTTTTAAAATTATGTGTGGTAAATACAGATAGCGGATGAATTAAAAGGAACCCCTGACTAAATAGGTGGGCAGTAAAACACAAAACGGGTCAATGATATCGATCCTTTGTTTGTGTTCTCCACTGTCAAGAGATCTCAATTCAGTTTAAGACCCTAACCACCTTTGCCAAGAACTGGCAGGTCTTCCTTGTTGCACAGGCTTCCAGATGTGAGTTTTATCTGTCTTGTGGCTTTTGGAGCTTGCCTTAAAAGCCCCAGATCTGTTCCACTACTCCAGTATCGAATCTTTTTGAGCCTTTAGGGCCACTGGACTCTCACTTGTTTTCAGCAATCGCAGCACTCTGTCTAAGTTATCGTGTTTAACAAATCACATCCAGTTCGTATTGACATCATGCATCACTCTGTCCAATTACATAAACACAATGCAAATGGAAGTATGAGAAGTAAAGTAATTATTATACTGATCTTGACTATTATGTGAAAATGATGTAAAAGGTGTTCACTAAATGTTGTTTTGACAATACAGGTGAGCCTACATGCCGGTACGTTTTTGTAGAAAATTAAGATAAGCAGTATATGTATGGATAAATTTACACATGCATAAAACACTTCGTATTCATCTTCATGCAAATAATGGCATGTGGGTATGTGCTTCTTATTTGATTCTATCGATATGTAGTTGTTTTACTACAGCTCTTTCCAATTTGTGCATCAGTTGCTTTGTAGATTGTAGTAAACTCTTAACTTTGTCTATTAATGAACTAGATATATATCTTAAATTTACTTGTCTTGCATTACCACTGATTAAAGAGAAGTGATTGTCTTGCTTGGCAGTAATAGTTTGGCTGTCACTGGTGCAGTCACCTTGGACAGAGTAGAAATAACGCAGCACTCTTCTCCTGGATGCGAAGGTTCATAAAGCACAGGATGAGAGGAGCAGGAAAGTCAATTGACCTTGGTTGCTTTTTTGGGGGTGGGGGGCATAGTCCCTATACGGCCACCTAGATAGATGCACTGGTCCTGCAGTGTGGCGAAAAGGACAATGCCAAGAACAGCAGCTATTATTAAGACTGTGGAAACATATTACATCTTCCAATCACAGTGCTAAATATAATGTTGAAGTTATAGCTCTCTGACAGTGTACCATCAAGCACAAATATGTGAGGATTACATGAAAACTACAGTAACAGTTTTTATTTTTATTTTTTTTGTGGCTGCCATATTTACTGAACATGAACCTTATAAAATTATCCTAATCCATATGAAAAATAAAAATTATTTAGATAATAATCTTTTGAGTCACTTTTTCCTTGTGTAAATGGTAGCGTCCCGTCTGTATGCAAAAATGTCTTACATCATAGTCTATACCAACCGAACCAGGAGGTTGCCTGCTCAAATACAGTATGGACAGACAAATAAAGATATGGAAAACTGATCTGTTTTGAGAAACAGATCTGATTTAACTGCAGTATGAACAAAGCCATTCATGGCAATCTACCGCGTTGTTCTTGTCAGAGTTAGCCTTTACACGATCAGGATTTTTGGGGCCGATCACCGATCAGCGAGTTTAAAAAAACGATAACCGATCACCGATCCGATCACAAAATGTAGGAATGTGTTTATTTAAATTAGCTGTTCATTTACTGTATATACTTGTGTACTTAATTGCTAAAAAAAATATATTTACAATAAATAATGTATCTTTGTTCCTCTATTTATGCCAGTGAGGCATAGTGACAGACAGAACAAATCAATGGTCTTCAATTAGATGGCAGGAAGTAAATACAGTAATTAATGTATCCACTTTTTGTGACATTTTTGTTTGTTGGTGTTCCGTGAGATTTTTCATTTGTAAAATAAGTGCCTTGGCTCCATAAAGGTTGGAAATCACTGCTGTAGTCAGATCGTGTATTCTAATCAGCCAGGTCAAACCAACATTACATGACATAAATAGTGTGTGCTAACTTACTGTAATTAAAATACTTTATTTTTAATTCAATTACTTCACCCACACCGAAACTTTAGAGCATGATTCGACAGAACGGCGGCATGTTTACATCCAACCGTTCGTGCTACCGCTAGCTTGCTAGGCTACATAACATTTTACTGCCCGCTTCTGAGCCGTATCGTATTAAAAGTACGTGAACATCCCTGAAGCAAGCCTTAAATGAACGTCCTCTCCCGTCCTGAGCACCGGTGACCACCAACACATGTTTTTCCCCATTTTGTCCTTATAATACCGTCGGCTCGCTCCACTCTTGTCGTCGCTGCGATAACGAGTGTATCCGGTCGCATTTGAGTTGACAAGATAAAGCCCAATGATTGTAAAAGACGGGACGCGGAATATTTTATTGCAGTAGCCTGACAGTGCAATCGTGAAAGAGCAAATTTGTCTGATCCGGGCATTACGTGTTGTCTGTCCCACACCGCCAAGGTTTTTATGTTTTTTTAATTATTATTATTTTTAAATAACTTCTTTGGCCGTCAGATATTTACAGTACTACGTCAAAAGACACGTGCCAAGGCTAAAAATAAACTAGCTTTTGGATTAAAATATACTGTGCACGTGGCGACGCGGAGTAAATGTCTTTTGCGGAGCCGATCAATGACGTCATTGATCAGATCGGCGAATTATGACATTAAAGGCGATCAGCATAAAATGCTAAATATCGGCCGATACCGATCGGCCCGATCAAATCGGTGTAAAGTGTAGTCATAGTGCTTGCTGTTGATTGCAGAAAATGTTGCTCAATCCACAGTTTTGTTTAAATGCATCTGTAGTACTGGATCTCAGTATTTTGTTTATTATCGTGCCTGCGATTGGAGTTATAAAGGAGGAAAAGAGTGTACAATAAATCAATTATGAATATAGCCGACTTGGTGCAGTTTGGTACCAAAGTCAAATGTGCCATTTAAACCCCTTTGTGCTAGACTATTTACCTGAGACAGGGGTGCTTTATCTCAGCCAGTCACTAGTGCATGAGCAAACACACAGGAGGTGGGGGAAGGTGGGGGGCCACACTCTGTATCATGCCGCTTTCTGCCACCTGCCTTTGTTTCAAAACCGCTCTCCCACAGAGAGACATTATCCCCCAATGGCAAGGTGAATGGGTTGCTGATGTAGGATTATTTGTTGCAGTCTGTAGGAGAAAGCACGGAGTAAGAAAGAGTGAAATTCTCTCGATTTCAGTCAGAGAAGGACAACCTGGTACAAGGGGGGAGAGGTGTCTTTTTGCTAGCATGGAATATGTGCCTGGGTCTTGGGAGTCTTTGTTAAAGTGTTCGCTATCACAGGAGCAGTACGGACAATTAATCAGCAGCGGCCCAGAGGGGGAAATGGGGCTCTGACAGGGACACTTCATTTTGCACTGGACACACATACACGCTCACCTACCAACTGGCAGGCTCACCCACTGATTCTTTTCCCCCACTCATTTTTGTGTCCCCCCCTTCTATCCTCTTCTCTATTCTGGATCTTCTCTGCTACCCATGAATTTCTTCTTCTCGCTTAGTCTTTGCCACTCTTCTTGCTTTGAATCAGTTGAGAGTAACCTCGTGAGACTTGACTGCTGGGTCCAAACTCTGTAAGAGTTAGTTTCTTGCAGCTCTAGACAGGGACACAGGAATGGTTTGTTTTGAAGAAAAAAATAAGCAAGCCACGGTAGACTGGTGGCTATACTTCACCCGGATTGCACCTCCCTTCTTCTCCTCGCTCATCCCTTCATTTCCCTCTCGCTATCCCCACAGCTGCTGCTGAGTGATTGATGGGTTCAGGTTTGACATGGCCTGCTTCACCCGAGGGCGTTGGCAGCAAGGACAATGGTAAGAATCAGCCAGATGCTTCAGTGAGGCAGGCAAGGGAAGTAAAAGATGAATAACAGAAAAAGTGGATAGTCTTTCAACCATCTGGCTTTGCAAGGGTTGATGGTAAGCTGAAGGTTTGCACATACAAAAACGGGCACGAACTTGACTCCTCAAGGCAAACAGATGTGGAAGTGGTTCTAGTAACCGGGAGCAACCAGGATTGTGTCTGCAGTTCATTTTGGATGTTCTGGGACAAGTATGTGCAAATAGATTAATTTATCACATGCAATGTGATTTATCAAACTTGACATGAATTTTGCGTCTTTAAATACTGTTTCCCAAAGGCAGGTGCAAAACAGGCACACATGGGTGTCAGCATAGCGTAGGCAAAATGAGAGGCAGTGGGGAACCTTTCCACTTTTGTCAATATTTTTGAAATGAGAATGAGAAACAAAAATTATCATGACATATCGTCTATTGAGCAATCCAATCTTGGAGCTTCTGAAGGATCTCACGGCTGACTTAGAAGCAGTTACAAGGAGGAGTCATGTCATATCACCTGACAAAACTCCTTTCGACTCTGCATTTGATTTCAGTGGATGGTGACAAATTAATTCAGAATGTTTTTTCCAAGATCAGTGTTTCAGATGTGCTGTCCCAAGATTTAAACAAAATGTAACATAGTTTTGGCAGATATCCAGCTATTTGGGATCTTAGCAAATCAGGCCCTATTCTATTAAGAGTGTTTGCTTGATTTCACTTTTCTAGTTGAATAGAGAGTACCAATCCCATCCACAATGACCATGAGACAAGTGCCATGAGACTGGGAGCTCCTGATCAGTTGTCAGATCAGTTGGATTTCAGAGACATCTGTAATTTAATTTGTAGTATTGATATTTTTCCCTTCCATTGTCCCAATTTTATTTTTTTGTCATATTTATCCAAACATTTATACTTACTTTACACTGAAATACATTTGTTTTTTGTGTTGGCACAATCAGTTTAAACATTACTGCCACCTACTGGTTACAGTAGCTACCAAGATGGAGTGTCAGCAGCCAGACTGGTATGTCCGACTTCCCTGACAATTTAATCATGCAGTGTGAGATGGTTTTCTGTGTGAAGTAATAAGACAAGCCAATAACTTACAGTCCATAAACACATTTGGACTGTATAATTGTTTTAGCCATAATGCTTGTAGAGTGTTTGTGAATAACTGTTTGATACAAACACTGAGATTATATTACATGATAGAATACAGTCAGAGTGGAATGGGTTCCAATCCTCCTGGGAAGCAAACACCCATTTAACAAAGAGCCATGCGAAAGAGAACAAGACTCGCAGTGTCTCCCTATTTCCAGCGTCGTGTCCTGGAGGAGGCTCCTGCCGTGGTTCCCACGTGATCGGCTTGGAGATGAGGGGAGGCACTTGTCTCATGGTCATTGTGGATGGGATTGGTACTCTCTATTCAACTAGTCAGACCCAGACAAAATGGATTTGAAATATGGTTTTAAATAAAAACTAGCTTCTCAAGAATCTATATTTACTGACAATGAACAACTGATTCCCAGAATTTATGCAGAAGTTATACGAGAGAACACAAAAACATTAACGTAGACTGGGTGAAGGCTTATGTCACGTGATGGTATTTCCAGCCAGAAAACCTTAGGCCGGTCCCAAGCCCGGATAAATGCAGATGGTTGCGTCAGGAAGGCAGAGCAGAGAACCATGTGGTGGAAGCTGAGAAAGGAAGAGTGTTGTGCGGCTTTTCGAGAAGAGGTGAGACAGGCTCTCGGTGGACAGAAGGAGCTTCCAGAAAACTGGACCACTACAGCCAAGGTGATCAGAGAGACAGGCAGGAGAGAACTTGGTGTATCTTCTGGTAGGAAAGGAGGAAAGGAGACATGGTGGTGGAAGCTCAAAGTACAGGAAATCATACAAGGAAAGAGGTTAGCCAAGAAGAAGTGGGACACTGAGAAGTCTGAGGAGAGGAGAAAGGATCATATGGAGATGCGACGTAGATTGAAAGTATAAGTGGTAAAGGCCAAACGAGTCATATGATGACATGTATGCCAGGTTCGACACTAAAGGTTGGACAGGTTGGTCAGACAGAGGGATAGCGATGGGAAGGATGTGCAGCAGGTTAGCGTGATTAAGGATAGAGATGCAAATGTGTTGACTGGTGCCAGTAATGTACTGGATAGATGGAAAGAATACTTAGAGGAGTTGATGAATCAGGAAAATGAGAGAGAAGGAATAAAAAGTAGAAGAGGCAACTGTGGTGGACGAGCAACAGTGTGGTTTCATGGCTAAGAAGAGTACCACAGATGCATAATTTGCCTTGAGGGTGTTGATGGAGAAATACAGAGAAGGTCAGAAGGAGCTACATTGTGTCATTTTAGATCTAGAGAAAGCCTATGACAGAGTACCCAGAGAGGAACTGTGGTACTGTATGTGGAAGTCTGGTGTGGCAGAAAAATATGTTAGAATAGTACAGGACATGTATGAGGGCAGCAGAACAGTGGTGTGCTGTAGGTGTGACAGAGGAGTTTATGGTGGAGGTTGGACTGCATCAGGGATCAGCCCTGGGCCCCTTCCTGTTTGCATAGGCTGACAGATGAGGTTATACTGGAATCCCCGTGGACCATGATGTTCGCAGATGACATTGTGATGTGCAGTGAAAGGAGGGAGCAGGTTGAGGAACAGTTAGAAAGGTGGAGGCATGCACTAAAAAGGAGGGGAATGAAGATTAGCCGAAGTAAGAAAGAATATATGTGCATGAATGAGAGGGGTGGAGGGGGAATAGTGAGGCTACATGGAGAAGAGATAGTGAGGGTGGAGGACTTTAAATACTTGGGGTCAACAGTCCAGAGCAATGGTCAGTGTGGTAAGAAACGAAGAAAAGGGTCAAAGCAGGTTGTAACGGGATGAGGAAGGTGTGGAGGAGGGGCAGGAGGAAGGTGAATGATCAGGATGGAGCTGCCAGGATGGAGCTCGAGGAAGACCAAAGAGGAGGTTGATAGATGTAGTGAGGGAAGACATAAGGACGGTGTTAGAGAGGAATAAGCAGGTGATAGGCTTACATGGAAAAGGATGACACGCTGTGGCGAACCCTAATGGGACAAGCTGAAAGGAAAATAAGAAGCTATCGTTTTGTCATCTTGCTGTCTTTGCATGAGGCCCAGGGAACTCCTATGCATGCACTAAGGCTTTTTTTCATGTTAAAGTCATCATCGATTCAGTGAGCCTTTTAGCTAAATATATTCACTTGGCAGACGTTTGAAGTCCATATGTCGGTGGTAAAACTTACTTAGATCCGTATCAGTCAGATGGTGAATGTGTACAGCCATGAACATCGCAGGGAGGGAAATGTCTGCAAATTAGCAATGGCTTGCCTTATACCTCGTTTCTAAATGCACAAAAAACTGGCAAAATACTTTGGCCTCAACCGCGGAAATGGATTGCTCATCAACAACCATAAATTCTCCGTGATATTTTAGTACTTAATTTGTTGCGATGATGTGTTATTATGGTATATGTGATATTTCATAGTGTTCAACCAAGACATGTAAATGACTCTTGTTCTGAAGTACTTTGTGTCTATATGTATGATAGAATAAAACTAACATTGGAGGAGATGGTGTCTTGCCTCTGCTCTGTGTGCAAAAAAAAAAAAAAGTTTCAGTGCAGGTAGTGTTTGGCAGTCACCCTGTCTGCATAGTGATGGGTATATTATTTGTGTCAACCCGCTGTCTTTGAGCCGCGACTGGCAATCTGAGTAGTAAACACAACAGCAGTGAGTACCATCACTGCCACCTTGCACACTTCAGACATTTGCTCTCATTCTGCAGCAGCTTTGCAAAGTCAATGGGATGAATAAAACATCCCCGAATCAGAGCCCTCCACCTTGGGAAATGTCATGCTGTCAGTATAGTTTAATGGGAAAATATAGGACCAATCCCAAGGGTTGGACAGTTAAAATGCAGTGAGGCCATTTGGTTGCTTTGTAGATGAAAAAGTCACCAAGTCCTCAGAGTTTTGTTTTCATTCACAACTAAAATCTGATTTATGTATTTTTAGAAGAAAGAGAGAAGATTTTGCATCTGAATTGTAACAATGTCAAAATGTTAGTGTTCATAAGTTTAAAGCAAGAAAAAATATAATTAAGGGGATTGATGGAACTGAAAGAGAGGAGATGAAGTGATATAAATCAGCAGAGTAGATAACATGTTCCTCTACAAGAGAATACAAATGTGGTGATGTGATGTTATACTGATAGGAGAGTTTTGCAAACAAAAAAAGTTAAATGTGTCTAGAAAGTGGGTGCATGACTGGTAAATTCAGAAGGCTTGATATGGTATTGGTTCCCACTTTCGGTTTCAGAGGTTCAGTATCCACTGGGTATATCGATGAAAATGCTGCCACTCACCTGTGCAAATGTGTGTATGCCATCAGATTAAAGCATTTTCCAGCACACATATAATCTGTCCTTTATTTTAAGATTGTGCTGTCGCTGAAAAGAACATTAGTGCATATTTTACAGTCCTTTTCGCAGCCTCTGGGTGTGGGTCCCAGTTAACCCCAACAACTAATTATCTTTAAATCAGGATGAGGTTGAGGTTTAATTAGGGCTCGCCATGATGGGGACTGAAGTTCAACAGTAACTCCAGCTACTTGAGCTGCCAAAACTCATCAGCCTAATGAAGCCGTAAACACTGAAGGTCCTCACCATTCAGTGTTTACGGTGGCCTTGCAGTCCGAGGCTACTTTCCTGCCTCAAGGAATCGCTCAAATTGGCAAGACATCAAGGTGTCCATTTTTTTCACCTAAATTGGTGTTTGTAAAATTTGTGAATTAATGTCTGTGTGTGTGTGTGTGTGTGTGTGTGGTATTAATACCTGATTCTGTTACTATGCGCGCATATTTTTGTTTTTAACCACATCGTTTGATTCAAAACCCAAGCCATGGAAATATGACTACATTTATCTCAAGTTTAAGCTTTGAGGAAGGTCACCACATCACACATCAGTGATGTCACATCTCAAAGTGACCATCTCAGATTTCAGACAAAGTATGTATTTGGTTAAATATACTGTACACCGTGTGTAATTCTCTTTATCCTGTGGCTAGTGTGGTGGACTGTAGGCATCAAAACTGCGAACCAAAATGTTTAAATTTGAATGTTCCCGGGAGAACCGGGATGTTAGTCGATTGTCAATGCCCAACCCTAGCTGCAATACACTCACCTGTCTGTTAAACTCTCTTTTCAGACGTAGACAAACAGTCAAGTGGAGGAGTAAAGACTGCACAAAAATGAGCAATCGGTGTGTTTGTTGACTGCCTCTTCACATTGCCAGCAAGGCGGTCTCTCAGGCTTGAGTGACAAAGAGGGGCCAGTGACGCTGGCAGGACGCTAATAGGTGTGATGCTAATGAGCTCAGTGCCAATAAACAAGTGCTTTCTTCCCTCTTTTCCCTCCTCTTTTTCCCCTCTGATCTTTTCTTGTTTGTCTCCCATTCTTACAGGCACGGTGAGTAAAGCCTCCCCCCCAGAAATGCAGTACCGTATTGTCATGGTGCATGAATGCTAACTGTAATTCAGCCACCTTTTTTTTTATCTTTACTAATATTGGAACATGTTTTATTACTAGCTATTCCACTGTAAGACAAACCCGTAATTAAGAATGGAATATATTTGCCTGTAGATCAGTGTTATATCTTTTTTAAAATGTTATGAATTATTTTTTTAAATCTCTGTACTGTATATGCAATTAATGAAAGTTTTACTCAGTTCTTATTTCCTGGAAAATAGTGTACTAGCTTTTATTTACTAGTTGATTGAAATAATGAAAAATACAGATAATTATTCCTATTAGGGCTGCAACTAACAATTATTTTAATAGCCAATTAATCTGTCAATTATTTTATCAATTAATCGATGAATCGGATGAAAAAAACATTCCGTTCCTTCATTCGAAAACAGGTCATTATTTCAAATTGACAGAGCAGAAAATACACAAATATAAATTAGTATGATTCAGTTACTGGTATAGTCCATAACATATCAGAAAATAGGTTTAACTGTTGAAAGCAAACGTGTTATTTTGATTAAACACAAAGATAATCGGCATGCTTTCATGGAGGAGTACAGAAATCTGATATTTACTGTTGAGAGGCTAACATTCGAGGATTTGGACACGTTAAACAAGGTTTCTAAATGATTAATTGATTATCAAAATAGTTGTTGATCAAGTTGATAATCGATTATTTTGGTGCACCTCTCATTTTAACACCACTCACTACTTATAGAGGCCATTTTGTTCCTTCTTCACTTTCTTTCTCTTTAACACTTTTGTGTCCCTTTTCCTACCCCGGAGAAATGTCACTAGGACCAGCATCGTCCGTCAAACTGGCATCTCAGACAGAACGCTCGGGTAAAGGGCCATGCTCCGATTGGCATGGAATCCCCCGGCTGTGCTGTCAACCTCTCTTCCTCTCCTTTTCCTTTCCTTTCATTTTCTAAAAAGCAGGGAACACTTATTTGTTGTAAAAATGGCAGTTTGTAGTATAAGACAAACATATGGTGAATTCTCTTAGTTGTGTGATATTAAACCTTGTTTTCACCAAACACTTCAGTATGGTTCGAATCAAATAAATGCAGTCTGGCGATACCTGAAATCAGGCTTTTCTTACTTCCACCAAAGGAGAAACTCAACAAGGAGGTTATCTGGAAACTTTAAGCAGTATTGCATGGACTAAGTATAGTACATTTACGTTTAGTGAGGATCCCAGAATCTTATTTATTTATTATTGTAAAATAAAGGCACCACGGAGGATACCAACTGGATTTTTGCACCTTTAGTTTTGTTTGACAGTTTTTGAGAACTTTGTATTTTACATTACTGAGGCATACAGGATTGAAGTGTAACAATTAGGGCAAATTTAGAACTGGATTCGACTACTTAACCTTAAATCTTTAGCACTTATTCATTTTCCTGATGAAAGGTCTCAAATGTAGCCGGCAAGCTTGGATTGAGTAGGGAGTCATCCAGCTGGCATTATTGTGGACCCTTGGTGTAGCGTCTGTGCTACTGTTCCTTTAACCTGGTGCATTTTGCTACTGTAACGTTAAAACTAAACTGTGTTTTCTTTTCCAGTGATTGATATTTGATGATCCAAGTGTCTTTGTGATTGAATCATTGTCTAAAACGGATGAGATTACTGCATGGCACTTGTTTTATCATTATTTCCACTTAATTTGATTCCAAAATGTATCATTCATTGAGAGCTTTTTCAAATTAGATATTGTGCTTTTCTTTGTGTTAGTTGGGGCTGCTCTATTTGTTTACATATTTATGTGAAAGTATTCACTAGTCAGTAGAGTAAAAAAAGAAATATCCAAAGGCTATTCCTTTTAAGGGGATTGTGAGCAACTGTGACAACCAGTGGACCAGACAAACAGTGGCGCTACAGTATTTGTGGTTGTGGCCCTTCCAGGTCTGTTAAATCTGAATAATTTCTTAATCTACTCCCATTAGCAAGGTAGTCACTGGGCTAAAAGTGTTTGAATCATATTTTAATAATAAAGGTAATGCCTTTTGGACAGCAGTTCAGAATAGATTGGTAACTTTACCATTCTAAAAGCCTTTTCGACCATTATGTGAATTATTATAGTAAAAATGTGTTCATTTGGATCGTTAGGAGAGTGCAATGTGTGAGATGGTACAGTCCTGAATTTGATAGGGGGGGGGGGGCGGTGGGGAAGAGCCTTTTTTTTCAATTTTGTCGCTCATTTCACCCCCTTGAATGTCTTGCAGAGCTCAACTGACTCATACAGTACCATTTTAGTTTGTTTATAAATATACAGATGTGCTTGTGAAGGCCAGACTGCTGCAAATGTGCTTAATGGTGCAGATGATGTCTTGCCTGAACATGTTTTTTTTTTTTTTTTTTAACCATGCCTCATTGTGTCTGTGCTTGTGTAGGGGATGTAATTTACTGAGGCCACATCAAAAAAACCTATTAGAATTACTATTATTATTATTATACCTACAGAAAGAAAAAAATGTTGAGGGTAAATGGTAGAAAATTGTTAAATAGGTTATTTGTCCCCATACTTGTACTGCAAGCTAAACATTGTTTTTTCAATAACAGTTCTACATATTTTTCAACTGCACAAGTGCTGCTTTTGAAGTCTGAGATACCTTTTGAATCTTAACTGTTAACATGTTGGAAGGAACCACAATAGGCCATATCAGTCCATTCCAGACATACTCTATTCAGTTCCAGTGTCACTTAAAAAAACTTTCATTTTGTTATCTGTACAGTTGCACACTTTTCCTCTTTGCCATCACTGTTGGTTTCACATCAAAAAAAAAAAAAAAAGCAAACTGGTAAATTGAAATTATTCCATTAGTCGCTGAAGTTTTGAGAGAATTTTGAGGCATATATTGCCCCATATTTTGGTCAGTTCAGTAAAATTAAAGCTTGGTGGTTTAGGTTTATTTTTGCTTTTGACAGACGACAAATAGCTGGTCGTGAGAAGTGATACGGTTACAAGGGCCACAAGTAGGCCTCTGTCATAATGTTTACGCAATATATTGCAGGACCTATGACATTTTATTTTTTTTTGTTTTTTAATGGGACTGTTTCATTAAGTAAAGGACATATGGGCTTAAGGGCATGATAGTTTGTATTGTATTCATGCTATTTGTTTATGTTTTCACAGACAGACAGTCAGACACACACACACACACGCACGCATGCATGCATGGACTGTGCACAGTTAGAGGTGGAAGCAAAACGTTTAACTTTGAAAGTTGGGCTGCTAATTAGCAGAATTAGTCGTAGATCAAAGAGGACAATTAAAGGGGGTGTTTGTGGTAGTGAGGGCTCATTAGCATCACAACACATGGACATGGCCATGAAAAGGAGAGCAGCAAAAGGAGTCTCATTATGAAGCACCGCTGCGCTTCTCCTTTCTCTTTCTGTCACACTGCCATTGAGGCAAGTCAAAGGCGACATGCACTCTTATACTCGTGGAAACATGGATGCGCCCTTGTACACAGAAAAACATACACACCAAAACACGGTAAGGTTTGCTGGCACTAAACAAAACAAACCAGTCCCTGCCTGCTCTCGTCCAATTTTCAGCTTAATTAAGAGGGGAATTAACTTTGATCTGCTGCAGTCTAGTAGGAGTTTGTACAAAAGCCCGAACCCATAAGTATTCTTCAACCCTCAAAGTCAGACCCAGATTGTTTTCTAGTCATTTTGCTGTGTTTGAAGTTGATACAGATACACAGAGGAAATATTCTATTAGGACTACCTGGGCTGTCCTTGTTAGTCAGATCTAACAGCCTTGTGGCAGAAGGCCTCTGTATGTGTCTCACCATGCTAATGGCATAAACAGAACAAGAGATCAAAGCTTTGGAGACAGCCTGAGACATTATTGATCCAACTCCATACATCTTTGCTCCAGTGACATGAACTAATAATTTGGAAAAGCCAATGCTTGTAAAAAAAAAAAAAAAAAAAAAGAATTTTTGAACCTGAAATTTTTTTTTTCCAGTATTGAGTGACTTTAACCTTTCTCGGTATAGGTCTAGTCACAATATCTTTGTAAAAGCATAAGGTTTCGTACCGCTCTTGCATTAGATTTTATTAAATTATGCAGAGTGAGTTCACGTCACTTCAAGTGGACACTTCTGTGTAACATACACTATCCTTCCTTTAAGACTTTTATTCCTGTCTCCTAACCAAAATAATAAGCCATAGACTGATGACTAGAAGGCATCACTTACAATAAAGGTGGTGATTTTTAATTGTATTTTCATGGCTATTGTGGTTGGTTTTTTTCATGTTAGGGCTGCAACCGTATTGACCTTAAAATGTTTCCCATTATGCTTGAAATGGATAGCTGGGGAAAAAGGTCATGCATAAATATTTTTTTATGTTTGACATTGCAGCTTTTTTCAGCTATGCTATTTTTAGGCAGTTTCTTTTGGGTGACAAACCCTGTTTTTGATGAGCTCCCCCCCTCCCCCTTAATTCCTCAGTCGTTAAACATAATGTGCCCAAAATCAGAAGCTCATGGATAGTAGGCTTTACACGATCAGGATTTTTTGGGCCAATCACCAATCAGCAAGTTTAAAAAAAAGATAACCGATCACTGATCCGATCACAAGATGGAGCAATGTGTCTATTTATATGACTTGTTCATTTATTGTATATACTTGTGTACTGCATACTGTATCCATCCATCCATCCATCCATTTTCTGTACAGCTTATCCTCACAAGAGTTGAGCCGGTCCCAGCTCAAATTATTCTCTAGCATTTTAGACAAAAGTTAAAACACCAATGACCTCTAGGGGGCATTCAAGGATTGGCCACTGACATAAGTTTAGGTCAAATCAACATTACAACTTGACAGAAATAATGGGTGGTAGCTTACTGTAATTAAATGACTTTATTGCAATAAAATTACTTTAATAAACACTGTTAATGACATGTTTACTCTAACTTTCTCACTGTCCCAGCTATATGGACGGGTGTTGTCCAGAGTTTGTCCGTTTGACATTTACTTTTTTTAAATTTTTAAACCCACCCGTACCCCTACCCCCCGCACCCCCGCTGCGTTGCTTGAACGCGGCATGTTGTTGAGACACAGCAAAATAGTCCCACACCGGCGACGTGTTTTGTCAACGACAAGATTAAAAAAACGTTATTGGCCGTCAGATAGTACTTACAGTACTTCGCAACAAGACACATGATAAGGCTAAAAATAAACTAGCTTTTGGATTCATACGCAACGAAGACGCGGAGTTAAATGTCTTGTGCGGAGCCGATCGTTGACGTCATTGATCGGATCGGCGAATTATGACATGAAAGCCGATCAGCATAAAATGCTAATTATCGGCCGATACCGATAACACCGATCAGATCGGTGTAAAGTCTAATGGATAGTAGTAGGGTTGGGCTGCAAAGCACTATCATATATGTTCATATCAAAAATAATTATCAGACAAATAATGTACACTCATGGACAGTCCAGGTTTACGTCTAGGATACACTGTATGTATTCAATAGACATGAGTACTGCCACATTGCAAGATCCTTCCTGCTGTAAAGTAATGTGAGTTGTATAACTTTGATTTCAACATCTACAACCCCAATTCCAGTGAAGTTGAGTCGTTGTGTTAAACAGAAATAAAAACAGAATACAATGATTTGCAATTCCTGTTCAACCTATATTTAATTGAATACACTACAAAGACAAAATATTTAATGTTCAAACTGATAAACTTCATTGTTTTTAGCAAATAATCTTTAATTTAGAATTTTATGGCCGCAACACGTTCCAAAAAAGCTGGGACAGGGTGGCAAAAAAGACTGAGAAAGTTATGGACCTTAGATGATGAAATCCGTAAATTCCTTGCAATTGTACGTTACACTCATGGCACCCACCTGTTCCCAATTAGCCTGTTCACCTGTGGGATGTTCCGAACAGGTGTTTGATGAGCATTCCTCAACTTTCTCAGTCTTTTGGAACGTGTTGGAGCCATAAAATTCTAAGTTAATGATTATTTGCTAAAAACAGTAACGTTTATTAGTTTGAACATTAAATAATTTGTCTTTGTAGTGTATTCAATTAAATATAGGTTGAACATGATTTGCAAATCATTGTATTCTGTTTTTATTCATGTTTAACACAACGTCCCAACTTCATTGGAATTGGGGTTGTAATTAAATGTCAGAAACTGTTCGAAAACATAGTTGTTAATGCCTCTATTCAAAACTGCTTTCTAAAGCTTAATCTATTCATTTTTCTTTTTATTCTATCTCTAATACTCAATTGTTTCTTTCATTTCTTGTGCCCTCTTTTGTGCTCTCATTTTCTTTTTATCATCTCATTACAGTGAATGAATAGTAACAGTCAACAGAACAAAGTGAATATGGCAGTTCCTTTAAAAACAAAGGCTCCGATATGCCTGCACAGAGAGATTAAAATGTGTGCCGCGGTCCGACCTACAAGCAAAGCTAATTATGGTGTAAAGCCACAACCAAGGCTCGTGTAGAAAAATTATGTTAAAACCCCTTGTTTCTCAAACTGTTGGAATATTACTTTTTGTTCATACAGTCATTTTAAACATGACGTTATTATTTATACCCATCCCTAATATACAGTGTTATGTGATGTCAGGTGCTTTATATTTCCATGTTCTCTCCATGCTTGTGTAGATTTTCTCTGGATACTGTACTCCGGTTTCATGCTTTGTAGGAGTTTAGGTCTGAAAGTGATTTTGACGGTTGTCTACCTGTGCCCCGTGATTAGACTGGCGACTAGTCCAGGGTATATGCTGCCTCTCGCGTGAAACCAGCTGGAATAGGCTCCAGTTACCCATGACTCTAATGTGGACAAGTCCTATAGAGATGATGGATGGATGGATGGGTGGATGGGTGCATTTATTTCATCGCTGTCCAATGGCTAGCATTTGATAGTTTTTGTTTATTGTTTCATTCAAAATGTAACAATTTTTAATAGTCTTTGATTAAAGCTGCGGCACCTGATTGCTTTGAGTAATTATTAAAATCAAAAATCATTTTTTTAGATGCGACAAATGTCAAAATCAAAACTCTTCTTGCCGGCCTGCTGTATATTTTTCGAATATTATTACCTACTTTAATTCCTATTATCAATTCATGAGTAAATGACATAACTTTCACTACCTGTTTTTTGTTTCAAAGGGATAGGCAACTGTCAGACCTTGTCTCTGTCATTTTATCCAGGAGTGATTAAGCTGACCAAATAACTGGAATTAGTGATGTAAAAATGTGTTTGCGCTCTGCCAGCTGGAACAGATGCTCAAATTAAGCATTAGTGCCAGATTTTGGACTGGCGTAAAGCTAAACCGAAAGGATGAGGCTGAGGAGAGAGAAAACAAGAAAACAGGTTGGGGGAAAAGGAGGAAGAAAGAAGACTGATTGTGGCAGAGAAGTAAAGAATGGACTGGGTAGAGTGAGCATTGGAATAAGAAATGGCAAATTCTTTAGTTTCAGCCAATTAGGCTGAGAAGCCACTGGTAATTAACTCTCTGGGGACACACTGAACAGTCATGCACCTCGTTTACATAATGAGGATGAGAGGAGGAGCTCTTTCCTAGTTTTTTTTCTTTTCTCCCCGCTTCCCTATCAATCTCCATTGTTGGCCCGTTGAGCCAAATCAAAGCAGCACATTGGTGCATATGACCGAAGTCATACACTAACCCGAGACGGGCTGCATACAGTATATTTTCATTGTGAACCTGTTGGAGGAAATACCTGCGAATTGTTTTTTGAAACAGATTCTTCATTAAATGAAGATCAAACTGGCAATTATTGTCTGACCATACGTGTCACACATGCTTTTGTATTGTATTTTAAACCATTCCCATTCTACTGAATTCTAAGCATACATATATGGGGGGAAAAAAATACGTTTGATCATGTAAATTTATGATAATCCCTTTGACCTTTCTTCTGTGCCCCTGTTGAAAGAGAAAATGATGGACCCTGACTAAAGACTTTTGCTTGACTCTGAATATGAAAGCAAAATGTGAAATGTGTGAGAGGAACACGTCCTCCTTGATCAAACTGAATGTGTTGAATTATTTTAACTAAGTTGTCTTATCCACCCTTCAGGCAACGAGAATCCTAAATAGTGGACCCCTCTGGCCGTAAAGATAAAAGCAAACCTTTATTGTGAAGTTGTGAGGCAAGTACACAAACTCTCACCGGTGACATAATCTTAAACCCAATTAACGTTATTTCCCCCCCCCCCCACTTTTTATAACATTGTCTTTCAGAAGTCATTACCATGAAATAAATACTAATGCAATCTAGTAGCTGTGGTAGCTAATGTTGACATTTTGCTATTTTATAGTTACCTCATGGTACACTATTGATACACCAACATCCTGATGCAGTCCAATATCAACTTTGACTTTTTAATTCAAAGTGAATCTTTGTATTCTCCTCTACGTACTGTCAGTGTTGCACATTTAAATGACCAATGAAGACTTTATTCTGTTGCCTTTTTAACATTTGCTTGTTTGGACTCAATCAGCAGTGCCTCTGATTGTTGCAGCCATTTAGTGGATAAGGTTTTGCATCATTGCTTCAACATCAACAATCAATACAAATCAATTAAAAAAATGTTTTATGATGAATTAGTCTCTTAAGTAAACCCTACATACAACGTACACAAATGTCTGTGAAATAGTTTAAGTTTTAAAACAGTTTATGCCTTGTTTTGTATGTATTTTCTTCTGTGTATGCCTCTGCAAAAAAACACATTAATTGGACAAATAGGGCTTTCCCTTGAATATATTTTAATAGGAATATTAATAAAGAAGTATACTTTCTATCTCAGGATTTCCATAACATGCAGGGATGTGTTAACAGGGATTGTTAGCAATTTCAAAGGCATCTGTAGTTTCTTGTAAAGTGTGTGATGCACACACTAAGTTTTATCCAGACCCAGAAATTATTTCAACCCTGGTCTGGACCAGAAAAGTTGGATATTTTTTAAAGAGTTGATTGTTTCATGGACCCTTTGATTCCCCCCAAAAAATAAAAAAAATCCCCCTCTCTTGCATGAGGTTGAACATTGATAAGTGGGTAGCTTGAATGTAATGTAACAGGAAGAAATTCATATCTCCAGGATGTGTGTTTTCTCTTGTGCTGCAGTATTTTTTTCTCTTCCTTTGATGGCAGAGTTGGGATAAAAGCACTAAGTTCACTTCCTCTTTCATTGAGGGAAGCTTAATTTAATTAGCTTTTACTGCATGAGTCTCGTATCAGACTCTTCTGTTCCCATGCTCAAGGTTTCTGACGCTCTGAGGAAAAGAAGGGAAGAAAAAGGGAAACTGTTGGGTGGTCCCCAAGGACGAAGTGTCCTTTTAATCAGACTTCTGCAAAGATCCCATTGCCATCCACCTAGTAAGAAAGAGGGCAATATATATAGGCAGATGGAGTTGGAGAAGAGGACATATATAACGTAAAGAATATGTGCAGCCTTCAGGCCAACACAAGTATAAGCGGATCATAAGGTGAGGATTAAAAAATAAATTAACTCAGTCAAAGTCTTCTTTCATCCAACTTGCTTTCTGTATTAATTAAGACTGAAAAGATGGCATAATATGTGCATATAGGAGATTGGTGTTCAGGTGAAAAGGATCATCATATTGTACAGTATATCACCCATGAATGTCTGAACTGTGACTAGTTAACAATATTATCTGTAGAAAAATTAAGGTCAACCTCCTAAACGGTGGTTGAGTCTTTCTTTACTACTGTCTTTCTTGTTCTGACTGTACTGACTGACATTCCTAAAAGTTGGAACCTTCTTGGTGGAATTTATACACACTTGTCCTTTGACCTGTAGCCATGCGTCTGTTCTGGTGCCAAAAGTTATCATTTTGGATAACAAACTGTATGATTATGCTTATTAGATTTTCGGAAAGATGTGAGAGAATTATACCACTTCGTTTCTTGTTCTTAATTATTGGTGTCTTGAATAAATTCTCAATATATCCTGGATCAAGACAGCATTATTTTCTCTTAATTTATTTTTTAACACTGTGTGACAACTCACTAATTTTAAAGCTATTTGTAATGGTCCATAATTCCATAAATGAAGCATGTTAATTTACTTCCATTATCGATTACTACAGCAAAAATATTAGTGATGTATACATAAGAATTGGCCAGCAGCACCCCCCAACATTTTTTTCTGTAAACCAGCACTCAAACATCCACCAAGGTTGAATTTGTGGCCATGTGGCAGTTTTGTCTAGCTAACAGCCACTTATCACCCCGTACAACATGAAATATTGTCATAAAAACACAAGTTATTACATGCAATAAGCGTAGCTAATGATCATTGCAAATCTTCTTTCCCAATCGATGCACTGCCACGTCTGCTAAGTTCCCTGGATCAGAGTTTCACAAATGCATGATTTTTCACACACACCACACACACACACACACACACACACACACACACACACACACACAATCAGTTTTCCTGGTTCCATACATAAATGTTAATGCTAATGCCCCTTGTCATACGTAGCACTCCACATATTTTTTTAAATTGGGTAGGTAGTTTTGAGTTTTGCTAAGAACAATCAAACTAACTAAACCACAAAATACATACATGCACACATTTAAAAGCTGGCAAAACATCGTTGTGAAGTACGGTAATAAACCCTTGTTTTCCACTTGCAAGTTTGAAGCTAGGACAAAGTTGATGGGTACTATATGAAAAAATGGGCTCGCAATTTGCAAATCATTCTTCAAAGCGTGAACGATTTTATTTTGTAATGCAGTCTGACTCAGTCTGAGTTTGACTTATCAAAATTGTCTGTACATTTTCTTACTCTGGGATCACTCACATCATGAAGGCCTGAGGGCAGATTGACGAGGCGGCAGCATTTTGTCTTTCTGATGTCTGTGAATGCCGAGCTAAACATAAGGTGCAATATTTTTTTTATATTTTTTTATTTTCAAAAGGTTTAGTTGTTTTTTTGGCCTGCAGACACTTTTAATCCTTTATGCTGTTTTGCATTTGCACCACGTATTTTGAGAGATGAAGGCAGATGAAATAATCACAGTAAATAGTAAAGCTGTTGGAGCTCTTCAAATAGAATGCCGTGATTCATCAAACAGCTTATAAGCATAGGCTAATAATGGACGGAATGTTTTTTTTTAAAATGTAAAAAGAAGAGGTGTACTTTCAGAAATAAAACACATTTCAAACATGGTTTAGAGGTTGAACTACATTTGAATGATTTCTCTACCAATTGAATAACAAATGAAACACATAATGGAAGTTTCCATTATTTGTGATGTTTTTCTTCTTCTTTTAAAAGCACAATGAAGATGTGTTAATGTTCTACATATGAAAACATCCAAATGACCAGAATCAGTGGTTATTTTAGCCACTTTATGTCAAGTTTTTAAATGAAATCCCCGGAATGGTCGCCAGTCAGTCACATGGCATATATGGAGACGCAGAACCATTCCCACTTACATTTGGACCGTCACTGAGTGGGAACTCAAACCACACGGCCTGCACCAAAGTCAGGTGAATGTACCACGCCACCATCAGTGACCCTGGGGCTAAACCAACTAACTATATCTATTCACATTAAAGGTACATGTCACATGTAAAATAAATTACCTACATCTTATTGGTTCTGCCAAGCTGAACACAGTGTAGTCCAGAAAAAGTATACACTAAAATGCCAAAACCTACTCTATGTGCTTTCTAGAAGATTGTGAAAACTGTCTCCTAGTTATGGTTAATAAACACAACATATGTATGTGTATGTAATGTTTATTTAAGACACTGATCACCATATTCTATTAGGCCTTAACACACCGGTCTAAAATTTACTGGTCATTGTTTACTGGTGATTTCTGTGGTTTGGAGACTGCATTTCACTACATTGTGTCATGAGGTCTAAGTAGAAATTTTGTTTTTGTGTTAATTATTAGCAGAATAAATGAAAATAATGACTACTCATTACTTGTTTACTCACTGGATCTGCAGCTTTTATACTTCTTTTCTAAGAGATCATTTCATCCTTCATGTTTTAACTGTAGAATTCATTTTCCCCCATAGTGTGTTACATTGTGCATCTCAGTAAACAAGTTAGAGTTTCTCTGACCGTTGTTTCCTGTGCCTGTCCGTAACTGGCACACGCTGGAACCAGCAGCAGCTGCCAGCTGACATAAAGCGGCAGTAAGAAGTCTCTTCATTGTTCCTTTATGACCACTGTAAAGTTGCTGGTCTTGCTTCATTCTGTCACACTGAATTGCTTGATGCAATGTAGAACAGACCATGTCATTAGATCACTCCAAGCATCCTTTCCCCAATTTACTTCTCTTAAATTATTTATATATTTGCTGACTACTGCCTGTGCCATTATTTGTCATTGTCCTATACCGACATTAGCAAACATTCTGCATTGTTTGTGCTTCTTAATAGTCCTGTACTCCAAATGAATCATTCATCTGGCAAGTGAAAGCATATGTGATTCATTCCCTTCATGAAGTTAAAATACAGTATCGCCCTCTCCTGTGAAGCGACTTCCTACAAACTCTGTGGAAGTTGTTGTCCATTCAGACAGAAGAACATTAGTGTGGTCAGAGATTGCACCTGAGAGAGGTCCGGTCTCGCAATATGTGTTGTAATTTATCTCAATCACAAAGGGGTTTAACGTGTCATGAGTACAGTCAAGTTCTTATACCCGATTTAACCCTAACCATGCCTTAATGCACCTTTCTTTGCACACTGGGGGAACTCTAACTGTTGTTTTTAAGCATAAAACTATCCATAATGTCTTTTGTAAGTTGTAAAATTAATATATTATTAAGACTGAAGATTTTTAGTCCACCCCCTGATAGATTAATAAGGTATAACTTTCCAAACCAAGAAGTGCTTGAAAATGGCACACTTTTGAAATTGAACGTGAATGTAAAGAGCCTATAAAACCTCATTTTGCATACAACTTGAAGAAAACTGTAAATGACTTTTATGGATACAAAGCAAACAATCCTTGAGAAATGTATGCGGCTTACGGGTGGAACAGTTTTTGAATAACGTCCAAACGGTACGTTCTGACTCTTTCGGTTCGGTCCGCAACACACGATTTTTCATTTACCAATGAGACGAAGCAGTGTGTATACTCCAGAGCAAAGTAACAACTTAGCCAAGATGGTGGCGCGGACAGGTCATCTGCGTCATGCCATTCAGCAATGCAGCACCCAAACATATTGCAGCAGGGCGCGCTACCAGTGTTGGAGAGAAGACACAGTCTCTGTAGAAGTAGTAAGCTTACGATTGTACACAATGCAAGATCTCTGGTACATACAACAGACGACCTGGAATTACAACTCACTGGAAATCTCTAGGTTCCCCAGGTGTTTTGATATAAACACAACCTGTTGTAATTCCTACACTGTTTACCTGATTAGGCTGTAAAATCTAATTAATGCTGAAAGTCTGCAGTTAAATCACATCCTGTTAATTTCTTTTGAAATTCATTGTGATGGTGTTTAGAGCCAAAAAGATGAGGATTGTTTCCATGTCCCAATATCTATGGACCTGACTGGAAGTATATGTCAATGCTGCTAGTAACATAAAGATGAAGTTTATAAAGTGAAATTTATTCATGAGTTAAGCTCATTCAGATGATTATCATCAATAAAACCTTTGTTGAGCCAAGGCAACTATTTTACATTAGAAAAACCTTCCAGTCAACCAACAAAGAAACATATCATAAAAAGTATGAATACTGAAATAATTATCTTGTCTCAAGTCACAAATGTAATTAGTGTGAAATCTGGGCTTGTTGAGTTGAACACAAAGCTGATATATTTGCAAGGAGCCATGACTTGTTCTGTTGTATGAATTGCAACAGGTAGATACATTAACTTAGAATTTTATGGCTGCAACACGTTCCAAAAAAGCTGGAACAGGTTCATGTTTACCACTGTGTGAATGTGTTGCAGCCATAAAATTCTAAGTTAATGATTATTTGCTAAAAACAATAAAGTTTATCAGTTTGAACATTAAATATCTTGTCTTTGTAGTGCATTCAATTAAATATAGGTCGAACATGATTTGCAAATCATTGTATTCTGTTTTTTTTAATTTTTAACACAACGTCCCAACTTCATTGGAATTGGGGTTGTACCTTTTGCCATCTGATGGAAGAGCATTTAATTGTTCTGCCTGTCAGTATATGCCGTTGGCATAGATAGAACAACAAATATGTTTCTGATTAATAAAAAACTAATAATTATAATACAATAACAACAATATTCATAATAATTGTGTGAACGTATGATTACATTTAACCTAACTATACACGACATAATACATTTTCCTAAGAGTCGACGTGTACCGAACCGAACCAAAAACTGTCAACAAAACCGAGATATGAACCGAACCGTGGATTTTGTGAAATGTTCCACCCTTAATTTGGCTCATACCATATCCCACCCTCACCAGCATGCAGTCATACATAGTTGCATTGCTATGTTGAACAGCCTGGCACTTTTCATTCTGACGAGACAAAATACTTAGTTTGCTTGCCATTTCTTCTTCTACCTTCATACTTGTCTGAATTTCTTAAGTTGTTTGTCACATAGCTTGGGTTGCAGTAGCTCCCCTTGAGTACCCCCCGAGCCTCTCTTGGATAAAACTCATTATCCCAGTCTGTTGCACTTCAGGAAACTCATTATCCCATCCATCACCAGTGGACTCTCAGACAACAGGATGAATATGCCCTTTCATGGTTTAATTACATCACTTTTGCTACAATATATGGTAAAGCACAAAAAACAGCCCATGACACTATACTGTATCTGCTGTAATTATCAAGCCAATGCGATAGGTTTAGTTTGACATCTGATCCTACAGTTTATTGTTTACTTTCCATGTTTGGGGTATAGAGGCTTATCCCCTATGACTGAAAGAATGTCTGGTAGAAGACTAGTTGGTATTCTTGGAAAGTTTGTTCTTTTGAGATGTCCAGAAAATAAGGTTTTGACTTTTGGTGCCTTGTAATCCTCAAATCTCAAGTAAAAAGTTTTGAAACATCTTTCCCAGATGTCTTCTCGAGGTATTCCACATCTGTTTGTGTGAGACTTGTTTGGGAACCCCAACGTGACCTTTGCTAGACCACTGCTATGGCTTAATGGTGGCTATGTGTGATGCCAGGATACATTACAACGTACAATGAACTGTGAAGTCATTTGGTAGATGGATGACTATTGGCCTCACAGTCTCCCATAACCTCCTACCACTTCACTTTCTTTCTATTCTATTTTCCCACCCACTCTTCCCGCCCACTATTCATCGTTCAACTGCCAAACGGATGTCTAATAACAATGGGGGCCCTCGGATGAGTTGGAGAATAGATTATTGACTGGGACCAGAGATTTACGCTCAAGCCACGGGGCCAAACATCCCCAGTGGAGATAAATGGCACATGTAATTGAGTTTGGTCAGTCGTGTTCGAGTGGCTGAGGCCACCACTGTACCCATTGAGGTGGTGCAGGATGGGAACACTTGAATAGGGGTGATGGTGAGAGTGGGTGGGATGGGGTGGGTGTGACACATTGAGGTTTATGAGCCATACAGTGGCAGTGGAGAGTCAGGCAGAGGGCAATGTGACACTTAAGTTGTATCGTCTAAGGCACGTGACAAAAGCTGGAAAAGAAAAGTAGACATTGATTTGAACAAATTCTATTAGCAACACCAGTCATTCTTGACAGCTGAGGAATTTTGCAACACAATGAAATGCCGTAGGGGAACTTTTTAAAATACGTGACCAGTATGGTAATGCACATTCCAAAAACAGTTAAGTTAGTCATCTATTATGTCACACATAACCAATTGAGTTTAAGTTTTGTAAACCTTAGATTTAATTAGTAGAGTAAATTGGCAGGAAAATGTCAAGTAAAACTGTATTGTACTTTTTAGGAAAAAAAAATCACTGCTCATTTGGTTGCAGTCACATCACAATTTTATACAGACCACAAACAAAAAAAACTAATTTCAAGATACAAAACAAATAACAAATAAGAGAAAAGGAAAGAAGAGTTGTGTGGATATACAAATAGATACTGTATATGGAGGCCATGTTAGCTCTGTCCACTGAGCTGCAAGTAAAGTGAATGAAAAACAAATACAAGACTGCTTCTTGAGATTACCACACCGACCAAACTCGAACGTCCGCATTAGGTGGCCCAACCCAGTCAAACTGACAACTTTTAGAGGTGGATCACTCAGCTCGTGTGTCGTTGAGAAACATAGCTAGCTCCGAGAACTGATGTAAATAGCAGGGCACATTAATAATCGACACTTCAAACTCAAATTGCGGCCTGACTCCATTCCCCCACGGTTTGGGCAGGTGTGTGGCTGCCAGTGGACGGTGACTCGTCGGTGGTGACCCGTCTCCATTTGGTGTAACCATATTACTAATCGCTATCGTGAGAAAAATAAAATACAGGACTCCCTAAGTAGGCGGCACAGTAGATGACTGGTTAGGACATCTTCCTCACAGTTCTGAGGACCAGGGTTCAAATCCCGGCCTCGCCTGTGTGGAGTTTGCATGTTCTCCTCATGCCTGTGTGGGTTTTCTCTGGGTACTCCGTTTTCCTCCCAAATCCCAAAACATGCGTGGTAGGTTGATTGAATACTCTAAATTGCCCGTGGGTGTGAATGTGAGCGCGGATGGTTGTTTGTTTATATTTGCCTTACGATTGGCTGGCAACCAGTTTGGGGTGTACCCCGCCTCTCGCCCGAAGATAGCTGGGATAGGCTCCAGCACGCCCACGACCCTAGTGAGGCGGTACAGAAAATAGATGGATGGATTCCCAGATTAGGAGCAAGAGAAATCTAAAATATGACTTGAATATTGTTGTCATTCCTCATTATTATGTCCAGGACATAACACAAAGGCAAGATACTTAACTCCTTCAAGTCCCAAGCAGCCACCGAAACACTTATCTTTGTGTACGGAGAATGATTTATTTACAATAATATACAGTTAGGTTTAACCAGCAATCCATAACAAAAAGACTTCAAGGTGAACCAAGACCAAAACAACAAACAAAAAAAGTAACCTAAGGATTAATGAAACAAAAATACAATTTCTTATCTTGCTTGCTAACAGAAACAAGAGAAAACTGAAAAAAAAAAGGCAGGTCGCCCCTGTTTCATACAGCAAGCACATGGCTTACAAACATTTCAGCGATGTGTGGCCAGCTGGAAGGATCGGGAGTTCCCTCTCCGCTGTCATCACACTTCGGTCTTAAAAGGGGCTGAGCCTTTGATGGCACCAATCAGGGGGAGCCAATATCCGCCCACTAATCAACCCTAGAAATCCCTGCACAGACCTTACAGCAGACACTAACAGAAACCAAACAATTTATGACCTCAGTCGTATTTCGCACAGCTCTACACGGCATTACCGTGATTTCTCATGTATAATGTGCGCCCATGTATAATACGCACCCCCAAAGTTGGCCTAAAAATTCTAGAAAACCCTTCTTCTATGTATAATGCATTTTTACAATGCATGATTTTGCTTCTACCAATGTGATCAAAACATGAGGTATTATCTGTATTTTGATCATTTTTTTCAAATAATTATTCTGAAGTTAAGCAGTTTATTTGAACACGTAATACTTTCTTTTTATTTACTTGCTGTTATTTTGAAATTCACAGCCCGACTTTTATTTCGTAAATGAGAAAACACACAGTTGTGCTCATATGTTTGATTACCCAGGCAAAATTTGTAAGATGTGCACAATTCCTTAAAGAAAACATGAAGGGCCAGGGCAAACACATTTAATTTATTTTAATGGGATTCATTTTTAAACTGTCAAGCATTTCAGAAAAGCATTATCACCAAACATAACATAACCATAAAGAAATTAGTGACGGTTGTTGTCATCAGTCGTATTAACAAAACAAAACAATATTTCACAAATACTGTATGTAAACTTATGAGCACAACTGTACATATTATGCAGTCATACGTACCCCTGTCATATTGGAATGAAAGTGTAGGCTACACCTTTTTCATAACCTCTAAGTGGCGGCGGCATATTAGGATGAAAGTGTACACCAGGGGTGCTCAATGCGTCGATCGCAGTCGACCGCGAAGGTAGTATTGGTGGATCGCATGACATAAAAAAAAGAAGACATCAGCCTATCATCCATCCCATTTTTTCACGATGACATTTTCGAAATGCGTATGGCTCATCTGCCAGTCTGCCATCGCATTACCAAAGAACGGAAATGTGGAGCGGCATTTTAGGACTGTGCATGGAAAATACGACACTGACTATGTATCCCTGGCTGATTCACTTCAGTGCAAGTCATCGGAGTAAACTCAGGTAAAGACAAAATAATTTACAGTTAATTATGTTGTGTTGTGCAAGATTGAGTCAAGCGGTGATGCAAGGTACATCAACATACATTGGTGCTGAACTGTGTCGGCACCCCAGAATTTCAGCTCACTGGTAGAGCTCTGCGCTCTCAAACCGGAGACATGGTCGCGGCCCCCACCCCCTCAAAAAAGGTAGATCGCAGGAAGTTGGCTGCTTGAAAAGTAGATCTTGGGGCAAAAAGGTTTGGGCACACCTGGTGTACACCTTTCTCATAACCTCTCGGTGGCAGTGGCATATTGGAATGAAGTTTTACAGCTTTTTCATAACCTCTAGATGGCGGCATACATTTGTAAAATGGGAAAATATTTTTTTCATTATCTCCTATACCTATGTATAATGCGCACCGTTGACTTTTGACATTTTTGGGGGGCAAAAATGCGTATTATACACGAGAAATTACGGTATGTAACAAACCAGGCTGCCATCCCATATCTGATGACGCTCACTAGCACTGATTTGTTATATATAATCATAGGCCAGTGCACTAAGCATAAAGCTGGGTATGATCATGGTCAACTTTGTAGACTGTTGCAAAGTTGTTTACTAGTGCTGTATTGATTGTGTATGAGTCATTCACTGTGCAGACCTCTGATCTCCATTTGTGTACAGCAACCAACATGTGCCTCTACTGCAACTACAATGAAAACATTTTCACATTGTCTTTCATCATTATCCTCTCCAAAACTGATATAATAAATCAAAGTAAAGTGGAAAACTTTTACAGTGTGTCCGCGACCGGTTCGGGGTGTACCCCGCCTCCCGCCCGAAGATGGCTGGGATGGGCTCCAGCACGCCCGCGACTCTAGTGAGGATAAGCGGTAAATAAAATGGATGGATGGATGGAAGTTCAGCCAGGACTTTGGATAATGGCAGGGGGGATGAACTGTTACCACAGTAACACAGTGCCTTCTCAACTATGTGTGTGTGTGTGTGTGTGTGTGTGTGTGTGTGTGTGTGTGGGTGGGTGTGCGTGTGTGCGTGCGTGCATGCATGCTTGAAATTAAATTATTGCCCTGTGATTGATTGGCAACCAGTCCAGGAAGTACCCTGCCTCTTGCCTAAAGTTGGCAGGGATAGGCTCCAGCTCAGCTCCCCTGTGACCCTGAATAGCAGAGGTAAAATACAATTAATGGAAATAATTGTATTGGACTATAGACTAACTTAGAGAGGCATCATTTAAAACTGAACCAAATTTTTGACTGACAACTAATTTCCACTCTTTTGTTAAACCCTTTTATCTCTGTTGGGTATGATGCTGGCTGTGTTCTTGTTGTCATCTGCATGTTTGCTAGCATGTGTCCAAGAGATATGATTTAAAGGATTATCTGATGGCCAACTGAGACCATCTGAGCACACCTCCACTTTTTCTCCATAAAGTGATCCTAAATGAAATACATCACTACCAATGTAATGGCATATGTATTATTAATTAACCTACTGTTCTGTTGTTGGTTTGCACATTCGGTGTATATTGGAATTCCTTTGCATTATACATAATAATGACTAAAACATTGACAGGCCATGAAGTCCCCTTTGATGTGGTCAAATTATAGGGTAGGAAGTTTATTATTGCAATGCTTGTCCATACACTTTTAAGTATTTTACCAAACTTGAGTCTGAATGAACAGTCTTCTTAAATACAATAATTTGTGTGCATTAAGTCCTCTATGGGTCATGTTCAAAGAAAACATTGTTTTATGTTTGGATATCTTACTGTATGTTTTGTTACATATTAGAATTTAAAAATGTCTACATATATCTAATATATGATTGGAGCATTTGTTTTAAGATTATTGGGAAGTGTCGTGTTTCTTGGGTATCTTCACCTGCATTGCCCAGTATCCAGTCGAGGGAGTTCGCGTTGATGCGGCCATGTGTCCTGGTCATGGACTTTCTGAAAGTGCAGCTACATACAAATGTTTGTAATCTTCTGCGAGACTACCTGCGGGTGAAGTGCAAAGAACGTAGGCATCACATCATGTCTTCACCTCAGATAGCACACATAGCTGCAGTTGCAGCATCCCACAGCAGGACAACAGCAGCGACTGCGGTTTGTACCTGCTGTGTACGTGGAGAGCTTCTTTAAGAATCCCCAAAACACCCAAAACAAAAATCCATGCCTGTCATTATTGGAGGTGAAACTCATTATTATTATTAGTAGTAGTAATAGCAGTATTGTGACCACATTTGTCACGGTTATGATTATTGTCATTACATTGTGAAAAGAAATGTAAACAGAAATATCCTAAACTTAAACAACAATGTAGCAATGTTTATTTTGCTTTCGTCTCTTGTTGTGCCTCACAGTTTTATCCTCCTATCATCTTGGCTCATGTCTTCTTTCGTCAGAGGAGCTTCACGAGGCTGTTTTAAACTCCTCTGCCCGCTAAGGTTATTGAGTTTGACTTGGATGTTACCGCATTAGTCAGTGTCTCGTTGTGTTCTCGTAACGGTTTAGTACATTGTAGCTTAATACAACAGCAACATATGCTGTGAGAAGATAGGGGTCCCTGCAGCGTGCCCTCAGGGCAGATGTAGACTTGCATGGAGGCAGTCTGGTGAAACAGACGCAGATGATAGGTGGTAGGAATGTAATGGCCAAGTCAACACCGAATAAAACAAGAGTCACTCTCTAAGCTGCTTTGATATATTCAACTGAAGGTGGTACAACTGCATTTCTTATAAGGTCTTCAGGACTGAATGTGAGCAGGCACTACTACTGTTCAGTTAAAGTTTAGTTTGGGTGCAGAGGGTAATCAATTCACAATAAGAGGGTAATCAATTCACAATAACTTGGTGCACAGATCAATGTTGAACTACTGTACACAACATATAATAAATGAGGAGATGTCTCAGATAAAAGTAATATTTAACCTTGACAATTATTTTTCATAGCATGTTCCATACCAGACAAACACTTTGTGAATAGCATTTGGTCTGATGTCATCCTTTTAAAAAATACAGTATATATATTTATATGATCAACATTGGAGGAGGTAAGCCATCAGGCTATAAGCATTTTTAAGTCTTCTCCAAGGGAAGTTATCCTTCAAGTACTTGGGAAAATGCCAGAACTAGGGTCGATTGTTCATAATTTGTTTCATTGTGTGTAATTGATGATTGATTAATCATGTCTTAAAACAAATAAATAAAAATTGAGTGCACTACTTGGCTGCAGATGTGCAAGTTTGAGGTCTAATGAAGAACAACAATGCCAACTGTGGGGAATAGAGCTAAATTCACGCAGAACCACATTATGGCAACTCCTCCAGACTTCATTATCCTCCTCAATACAACACCGACATCAAAAAAAGTAGTTCAGAGCGTAGTTCTTCTTCCATTAAAAATACTGTTTAAAAGATAAACATTATTATTTAAGTTATTATTTGATTAAACGAATACTTTTCCTTGTGGAACAATTACATTTTGTCGAATGCCCATTCTTTGTAAAACTTTAACTGCTGTCTCCAACCCCCTTATACCCTGTTTAATTGTATACCAATGTGAGTAATTTGCTATTTACATTTATGGATACAGATAGAGGTATACAAGTGTGATCAGTAATGTTAAAATGTGTTGCAATGATTTGAAAATATCTCAGTCATATAGTCAGAGAGAGTCAGCCAGATAGAGAGATTGTAATAATAATGTTTTCAGATTGTGTTGTATGTGTCTGTGTGTCCATCTGTCCACAATCTTGTTCTTTTCCTTTGGGATAAACAAGGGTCCATTTTGGAAAAGCGGGTAAAGCTAACATGTATCCAAGTGTCTGCAACCAGCTATAAACTACAAGCTGCTTTGCACCTTTGCCAAGCGCCAGCTGATGGCATCGTTTAGGCAAGCGAACATGTAATGTGGTCCAACGTCCATCTGGGATTCCAATGACTTAACTTTATTCTCCGGGGTTGTTTATTTATTTTTACCAACGGCAAAATAGCTACAGTATATCATTTGAGGTGTTGAATGATAAGAGTGCATAAGACATGTAGGCATTGACTGAGTGTTCCTCCTTACCTCTTAATGAACACTTTGTCTTCTACATTAACCCAACACTGTTTAGCATGGATGTAAGCACTGGGTACTGCATTACTCAAAGCTCCACACTTGCATGAGAGAGGTGTAGTTACATGAGGGGAAAAATACACAGGAAGTGGGCATATACTTGCATTTGCGGCGAAGACTCTCCGTAACTTCCACTAACAACATAGGTTCAATTTAGCCCCTCCCCGACACACAAAGCTTGTGACCCAGTCGAGATGTAACATACTTCATTGACTAAATTTATGTACTACTTTCCTATTTAGACATGGCTTTGGGAGCGTCTAGGGAGCAACTGTATTTATTTGTTTAGATTTTCATTTAACTTTATCAGACACACAGAAAGGCCAGAGCCCAAATTCAAATCCCCAACCCCAAAACTGTGAGGCGGCTGTGCTAGCCATTCTCCTCTCCACCATGCCGCTTCCACTGTTCATTCCACCAGATATTTGATTACATTACTATAATAAGAAAATTTATAAAGACAAATACCTTTTCAACATATTTTTTAAAGTGGTGGCACCATCACTCTGAATGTTCTGTGCTACTGTTCCAATGCCAGTGCCATATTGAGCAAAATGATGCTTCCCAGAGGAGTAGCGTAGGTCTGTGTGAATGTGGCTCTACTCCCCTACAGCTCACGCCAACCTTGTTCTTCGATAGTACACAAACTAGTTGACCCTGAAGCTGCAGCCAAGTAGTGCACTACGACATAATTAATCATTTCAATTCATACAATTTTTCTACTATTATGGGCAATCCTATTATTTTTATTTTTCCGCATTCTAATTTGAAAACAAATAAACACACAGTCTGAGGGCTTTACCTAGTTTGGAAATTGATCATTTTTTTTGATGAGCAACCTTTTAAACCTTTGTCAAAAATCTCATAAAATCGACAAAATTCAATACAGTATCCAATTTTTAGTCCATATTGACAAAAGCAGTGGACAAACAATGGTGAACGAATTTAAATACAGTATTGTATAAATGACTGTGACATTGGGTAAAGCTTTTTGTTGCACATTTTCAGTTAATAGAGGCGTAGTTGTAAGCCAAGGCCCATGTGCATGAGTATTATGTAGTGCCCTTGACCGTTGTTTTATCTAACTGAGTCAAACAGTAAGCACTCATGATGTCTGAAAAGGAAAACTCCAGTGATTTTTATACATTTTTATTTCTTTTTCTGTGTACAATTGTGGAGACTTGCTTCTTGTTCTATATGGGAGGTTCTGTGTGCAATCACAGGCAAGAGCAGCCATGCCTTGATAGCTACAACTTTACACCACCATCCCACAATATTCCCCCTCAGTGATGTTTTGTTTTTCCACGTTTAGCTGTTTCCTTTACAACCTTCACAGTTATCAAAACCTTAATTGCTTCTGTACCTTTTGCTACGGCAAAGTGATTTGTCATGATTTGGGAGGACATTTTTCTCTGTAGCTGTGACAGTGCGGTCTGGAGCGGGTGCATTCATACAGCAGTTCATTTTGCAACCACTGTTGTCAGTTTGTGAAACAAGCACATATTTTCCACACTCTAGGGACTTTGCATCGAATGAAATCTGCTTCCAGGCAGTAGAGTTCCCAAGCATCTTCAAATTCTGAATATTAATCTTTGTATTTGTCTTGTTGTGTATATTAAATTCTGCAAGTGGCCAGGGGTATGAATCATGTTGGGCTTAAATTTGGTTGTTTTCCCTGGACTTCCGAGTGAAACAAGTCAAAATCAAAACATCAGGCAAAAGCTAACTAATCGATCGGAGTGGATTGACGCTATGTGCCGGTTAACGTGATATTCACTGGTATTCGTTTTCAGATGCTGTTCGCTGGTTGCATGTTTTCACAATCCGTCTTTCTTGGGTTAGGGTTAGCGAGTTTGATGCCAATGGAAGCCTTTCTGACAATAAACAATGATTTTCGTTACGTTTATTTCACCTTGTCACGGGTCTTGCACGATTTCATACTGGGCTTCTTTGACGGAGCGCAAGGTCCATGTTGCAATTATTATTATTATAATGCTCGCCTTGCAATTTCAGTCTGAAATGCAAAGCAATTTTTCTGGCATCTTTGTCACCATCTTTCCGGTCCATCAACCAAATAGCTTTACTTCTGCCATAACCCTCACATTGGTGGCGTAAGCGTGCCACATTAACACCCTTCTTTGCAGCCCAGCAAAGCTTTTTGGGACAGTCTCCACATGGTTCAATTATCGGTAAAACATACATATCTGTGATTCGCAGTTTTGCTTTTCAATGTGATTTCATGAGGTGCAAAAGGTGAATTTTGACTAGCAAATTGCAATGCGAATCCGCTTATTTCGAGCCTTGAATTTGTGAAACATTGTTCCAGTGTATTTTCCCTTATTTTCCCTTCCCTCTATTGCAGTGTCTTTATCAGTTTGACTTTGAGATGGTTTCCTTCTTTAGTCAGCTAACCTTACAAACAAATGATGGTTTGTAACAACCATTTAACCATAAAGAAGATGTAGTCTGCCTTGGAAACTCCAGGGAGTATTGGCTGCTCATTTTAATTTTCACTTGCATTTCCAGAGCAGATGCTGGCTGACATGATCTACAATAGCAATAACAAGAGAGTTAGACAAGTGGAAACTGATTGCCTTTTCTATCCATGTCAAGAGATTTAACCAGCGAACAACAGTTGGAAAACATGCTAATTTAAAATAACACCATGAAACCCTCTTTTTTGTTTTGTTTTGTTTACGGTATTTCTTAACCTTTGCTGTTCTCCCTGGGCTCATGACCAAAAGGCTGCTGCTTTATTGAAGTAGCTTAAAGCTTTCACCTCTAAAGGCCACAGCTTTCCCTAGACACAATGGATAGCTAACCTTGTAGCCGGAGTTTATAGTGAGTTTTAGATTATTGACACTCATTTGGGGACGTGCTAATGAGTACACCGTCTTGTTTTCTTGTGATGGAGTCGGGTGGGCTGTTAAAAGCTGAATCCAAACCCCTGTGCCTTACTCCCAGCTCTGAGATGAATGACAAACTCAGTGACTAAAAAGGCTGCGTTGTTATAAAAAATGTCTCACTGGGAGAACCATTCAAGTAACCAATGGTTCATGGAATACTTTATAAGCAGGCTTATTTTGAAACTGAATATGCGTAAGAACATTTGTGTGGAAATAAGGGCTATATAAGTTTAGAGGGCATTGTGAAAACAAAAACGACAAAAACATTGGCTCGGAACAAATTTTGAAAAAACGTTTAACTATTATGAACTACTGCGGTGTCAACTTCTATTGCTAGCTCATACACAGGCAGAATGATTAAAAAAAATGGAAGATGGTGGAATACAATGCGATTATCCATGACCACACATTTCTACTTGATTAAAGGAATCAAGCTAATTTGAATTATCCTCCTACTGCAATGAGTCCTTTGGAAATTAAGAATCAGCAGCTGTTGTAATGCAGACAGTTTCAACTCCAAGTCACTTCTTGAACCCATCTTTTCCCCAAGAGTACAGCTTGCTTGGGAGGTTCTCAACATCTGTGTTGGGATGCACAGCTGGGGAATTCACGGCCAACTGTTACGCCTGTGGTGTAGTTTTACTTTGCCAAAACATGCCAATGTTCCTCAGATATTCGTAGTTCATGGGTAGGTGCATTGGTCAGTGGCCCTTTGACAGTATTCAGGAACCAGACTGGCATCTTTCCAACAGCTAGTTATCATTTGACATTTTTGTCACCTGCCCCGAAAAAAAAAAAAAAAAACTCAAACAGTGATCCACCAGTTCCGACTCGCGCCCCAGTAGAAAAACTGGCAGAGTCTTTCTACTCTGTCAACAGTTTGGCATTCCACATTAAATGTGATGTTTGTTGGGATAATCATCCAGTTAATTTTTATCGTTAACATTTTTGACAGATTAGTGGTTATACTGGACCCCCTTAGTTGCATAATAAGGATGCAAACCTTGATGCTGATGTATAGAGCTCTTTGAATAATAAATTAATTTCCAAGTCCCCTCGGTCACAATGCTGTGTTGACTTAGGCCTGCTAACTTGAATGACTGACAATATTTTGTTTAATTCTCATTACTGTTAGTTTTCCAAATGACTTTTTGGCCCTTGAAGTTAAAAAAGGTTTATATTATATATTTATAAACATCGATATTTACTTGTACTGTATTTTCTGGACTTGATCAAAGTGTTAATGTGTCTGTCCTTTCTACTGGGATACAATTATTCTTGCATTCAAAGAATATTTTTTTTTTCAAAGCAGCAACAAAGGGGGGTAGATACCCAAAAGATTCTTATATGGAACCTTTTATGTCTACTCCTAGAAAACAAGTGAGGTTAATGTCAAGCATCACATGTCCCAGTGAATTTGCAATGTGTTTTAAACTTCTAATTATGTATGATGAATATATAATAATGATTTCTATATTTTATTCATCCCTCGAGGGAACAATTCAGATTAAACTGTTAAATGGTACATCCATTGCAGCATCCAATTCTCACATACTACATGTATTGTTGGATCTATCTCGCCCAACACCTATAAAAATAGACACAAAAAGGAATGAAGACGCTGGTTTCTTTTGCTCATGAGGAGGACGTATGAGAGATTGCTCAGATCCAGTCTCCCATCACGCTCTAAACAATCTCTCCCGTCGCTCCTATATTTATTTGAAATAGGGAGGTTTCTAAGTTACAAGACATAACATACTAAGCTACAAGACACAACACACTAAGGGGAGGGTTTCAAGGTGAAGACATGAGACCAACACCGGCCACGTCCCCCTGGCCACGTCCTTGGTCAAGGCGCCCTTCTATCGGATGATTTCTGCTGAGTCATCTTCTTGAAGGCAAGACATCTTCCTTTCTCTCACGGTCAGCAAGCAATCATCAAAATCGTACATAATACTAATGCAAGCTAAGCAAATAAATTATAACTTCTACAATATATTTAACATGTATCAAGGAAGAAATGACAACAATCTTGCATTCCTGAGCAGTTTTCAGTTTTGAACGTCCTTACTTAGCCTTTGTAGTGCTCAAGAAGCAGCAACCAGTCCAACCACAATACGGTGGAAGTGTCCAAATTTGCTCAAACATCCATACGGTGCCTCAGTCAAGTCCCCCACATACTGTAATTAGAACAGTATTAGTATCAGAATCTTAACTTAATCTTAATTTATCGTACTGTAACTTTCAAAAAATATCAAGAAACAAAAACTGCCATTATTCATAGTGTATTTTATATAGACATATTGTATATACCAAAATGGTTTTGAATTTGTTCTGCACTTACCATTTTATGTTTTACCCTCTATATTGCTCTTGAGTTCTCAAACTATTTTCTTACATGTCCAATACAAGGACACGTCTTTCTGACAGCAAGTGGTAATGACTCACATTTTTCAGAGTAATCTTTCTCTTCTCCAGTTATCATTGTTATAGCATAAAACCAACTTCAACTCCAAAGCTGCCTTTCGAATTCCAACAGCCACTTCTCAATACAGAGATATTTAATTTCAGTAGTGTGGAATTATGAACCCAAATGAGAGAGAGACAAATGGATTCATGACTAAAGGCTCAAACAAGGAAACAAAAAACAAACTCTTCCTCTGCTTGGCTCTTAAGGAAGCATTGTGACCTCAAAATAAGGAAACAGATTAGATTGAACATCTTGGAGGATGTTTAAAAGTGGAGAATGCAGTTTTCAAGCTGCTAGAAAGATATGAAGGAAGCCTCACTTCACTCCCCACCTTGTGTCCTTGACCATAGCCATGCCCGTCACTAACGTGCACAAGATGCACTGTACATAATGTGCACTGTAAACAAGCTGGATGTTAGCCTCATCTGATACATTGGTACATTGGCATAGCTTATTCATGTTGGAAAGTTGCAAAACACTAAACACAAAACCGGTTTTATTAGGTGTTTTTTGGAATGTACAATCAAAAATATAAGAGGGGTGATAAACTTACTTGATGACCCGGGGAGAACGGTGACGATGGCGGTGTGTTTTCCAAGCCCAGCAATGGGGCCATCAGTTACACACGTTTACCCTTGATTTATCTCAAGAGATGTCCAATTCCTTCTTTTTCACTTTTCTTTTGCTAACCGGAGTTCAATAATCCGCCCAAGAACACTATAAGCGCATGGCTGCTGTGTGTGGCAGACTGCATGTGCGTGTGTGTGCATGCACGAAAATGACTGACACACTCTTCAGTCGCTTCTGGCACAGCAGTCTCTGATAGGCTGTTCCAGAGACGGATGATTTTATTTTTTTTTGTACCATCAGGTCATACACACAGTTTTACTATATTTATAGCGGGTGTCGGGCCGAAACCTCATATTTCCAAATTTGGTCAATTTCACATTTTTCCACAAATCAATCCTATTGGACAATCCCAATGTGGGTATATTATTTTTACAAATTATTGACCAATATAAAGTGTTGGAAATTGATTGCTCTGTTTGATGATGCAATATTAATGACGCAACAAACGTGCAGCTTTTTTGTTTTCCTGAAAAGTGATGGTTTTGGAGATGCAAGGTTTCTGGCCAACACCAGCAATATATGACAAAGTGTTGTTTTGAAAACTGCAAACTTGCCTTTAAGTAGTCAATTTTTCTACTTTTATTGGTAAGCTGCATATCTATAAACACCTTTAGCATAAGTATTGGAGAGAAATTCCTTGTGTCGTCTAACACACTTGGCCAATAAACACTAATTCTGATTCTGATTACCCAACACACACATCTATCTTTATATAGTTTTAGATGCTCATTTTCATAATACGTGAATGACTTAAAACGTGTCTCTGTATGTGTAATACGATTGAATGAGTGTATGCACGGTTCTATTACACTGACTTGCAGCAGGCTAGATGATTAATTTGGGACCTGTCAGCAAGCCAATAGTCACAGGGCATTTGGTTATGGCCTCCTAAATCTCAGGGGAGCTCACTGACTGCCTATAGTGAGTTAATTATTGGTGCTAAATGCCCATAATGCTGCCAATGGTTAAAGATTTAGCTGCATTACACAGATAAACTCCTCAACCTCTGCGCCTATGTCACAGTCAAACCCTATTGACTTAGACCAAGATGATATATTTTCATGTAATTTTTTTTTAGTTTAGATAAAGGAATTTTCGCAAATGACTGAGTTTACAGCATTTTCAATGCTGTAGCAATTAAATTTATAACCTTCCATTTTGCCTCAAATGCTTTAAGGCACATTTGATCAACAATCAATACCATAAAATTGAAAAGACTATTGATTAAGTCTGAGATGAAGTGATTATTATTATTATTTTTTTCAATTATTTGACCCCTTTATCTGATCATGCTGATTTTGTTGATGACAAAAATCCGAAGCCTTGGTTGAGGTCTGTACTCTCTGACTGTTTCTTACTTGTATCTGTCTAATTACTAGTTTCTGTCTTGTCTACCACCAATGATATACAAGATAGATTTGTTGGCACAATGAGTTTGGGCCACCCCTCTGTTTGACACACTGATGAATGGTTAGCTGGCCACTGAGTCAGGCTTGTGACCCTGTCAGTCCCTCGCTAGACTGATTGGCTTCCATTTGTCCCCACAGAGGGAAAGGCAGTGATTACGAACATATAAACAGAGTGTTTTTCCAGAACGACCTGCCTGAATCTTCTATAACAGGAGAGGTGATTGAGGGTGTAAGAAACTGGTATCTTTTAAATCTTTGAAAAGGCTGAATTGCTCTACATTGTCACTCATTGTGTGACTTTGACTTATAAGATGTTGCTTCTTTTGTATTATAGTCAACAAGTGAAAGAAAGGAAACTAGTGAAAGATTCAATCTCTAATGAGGAACTGGATAGAAATTTCAAAATGTTTCTACTTAAAACATTTAAACTTAACTAACCCTGTGAAAAGCAACATTAGGTATAACTTCAGATTGTGGTGACATTGGCATAGGAGGCTTTATTCTTAACATCCACCCATACATCCATTTTGTGAGCCGCTTATCCTCACAAGGGTCGCGGGAGTGCTGGAGCCTATACCAGCTATCATCGGGCAGGAGGCGGGGTACACCCTGAACTGGTTGCCAGCCAATCGCAGGGCACATACAAACAAACAACCATTCGCACTCACATTCACACCTACGGGCAATTTAGAGTCTTCAATTAACCTACCATGCTTGTTTTTGGGATGTGGGAGGAAAGCGTAGTACCCGGAAAAAACCCACGCAGGCACGCGGAGAACATGCAAACTCAGGCGGGGCCGGAGATTGAACCCTAGTCCTTAGAGCGTCACAGCAGACGCTCTAACCAGTCGTCCACCGTGCCGCTATTCTTAACATTTTAAGATGCCGCTATTCTTAACATTTTAAGATATCATTTTTTAAATTTGTTTTCCCATTGTTTTAAGGTCACAAAATTACAACATAGAACAACCAGGATTTTGCCAAAAAGAACAGTGATAGCTTAGTTTTATATTGCACAATATAATTGTCACATTTGCAGGTTATTTTGGTGTGGAGGCAAAAGGTGGAAATCAGAGGCAGGCAAGAAAAAAAATGGAAAAGAACTAAATTAACAAAGTCCCAAAATCTAAATTCAAAGTAACAAAAAAACAACAACAACAAAAAAACACAAAGAAACAAAAAAACGAATCACTACAAAAACCATGACTGGACTAAGGACATGATATCTGACGACAATGCATCAACAAGGAATGAACGAAAACAGATAGACGAGACAACGAGGCACAAATGGACACAAGTGGCTGGAGGGAGCTGATTGGTAGACACAAGGGCCTGGGCTGACGAGTACAGGTGGAAATGAAAACCTAATGAGCATAGACATGAACATAGGTCACAAGAAAACAAGACAACATGAAACAAAACTAAATAAATATAATCTAAACGACAAAAACACAGATCATGACAGTAATGTTTTATGTTTGGGTGGTGGAATGAAAAAGACAAAGGGGCGAAAACAAAAATCAACATGACTGCTGGGATTCCACCAAAAACATTTGTTGTTCATTCAAGCTGCAACTTTTTAAACCTTGTTGTGCAGCAATAATTTTTATTTTTTTATTTTTTTTGCACGACCCCAAAAAAGGGGACTACATGTTATCTAGCGTTACAGGCTTAGTTGATTGACAAAAGAAGAGGAACAATGCGTCCATATATTAGCACTGAAACTCATCAAGCACATAGACATACATATAGAAAGAAGTTGCCCGATGACGCAGCTTCTAGAAGACAGACAGTAAGAGAACTACATTACCCAAACGACTGTTACTAGTGGATCGCGTCAATATGAAGGGGATAATGTCTGCAGTTTGGAAGTATTTTATTTGGTAAGTGACAGTGCAGCAGCTACTTGTAATGTCTGTAAATTGAGTGTTTCACGTGCAACTGATATTTCTCTTATCTATTTAAATAATAGACTAGTTGATCTACTGTATATTACACAGTATGCTAAAATGGGAATTTATTTTTTTTGTTTTTCTTTGTGTCTGAATGTGGAGTCCCTCTTAGTGCTGTAGCTTGACTTCAATGTTGCACTGCATGAAATGGATTCATTGACTGTTTAATAACTGTGTTTTGTTTCTGCACTGCAATTTTATTTTATTTTATTTAAGACAAAATATTTAAATGTTATTTGTTTGCATTGTTATTTTGTGCTGCACCACTGATATGCTATAAAAGGATATTTGTTTACTTGGTTTAAACCACTGCTGCACTGGATTTATAGTCATAAAAATGTAACATGTTGGGAATACTTTTATTCAAATAAAAAAAATTAAGATGGTTGAGACCATTTGGATGCACTCTTTTCTTCCTAATGCATTGCTGCGGTATCAGCAAATTAAGTGACTTGGACTCGTGTGTGATGAGGACATCCTTAGTCATAAACCTAGTAATAGTCATTCATATCATGTAGTTAGGATAACCGGAACGAAAGATGAATAAATGATTTTGACCAACACATTGCAATTCACTTTTTCAATTTCAAAATATTTCCTCATGTCATTGAGGCTCTCGACACAGAAAATCTGGCTAATTCTCCAGGTAGATGTTAATGGCAAAGTATGCATATTATGTGGCATGAACACTTGACCTATCTAATGTTTCACTTTGTTTAATTTATGCTTGGCTCTTTTGGAATTTTTATTATTATTTGTGGACGTGCCAGATGTGGCGTTAGTTTGGCTTTGTAACTGATTTCTTCTGGGATTACTCTGCACATGAGCTGTGTATGATGATGTTGTGAAGGTTGGTTAATGATGAAGAGGAATATGTTGTGCGCTGGTGAGGCTAAGACAAGGCCCGTTAACTTGGCCCTCTGACGAGTCCCAATGACAAGAGGCTTCACGGGCTATAAACCCAGAGGGATGAGGGCCAGTTGAAAATGGCCAGCAGTCTCAATTTTCTGCCAGACTGCCTCTCACCTTCCCTCATTTTTTTTGCCTTGTCATTAGCTGCACGTGTTCTCTTATTCAGAGCAGCTCATACCTCACTGATTATCTCGACCTCTCCTGTAATTCAGATTTTCTGTTTGGCACAGTTTTTCAAGGCTTGCTCTCTCTTTCATTTCACTGCTTTGCTACCTACCATATGATGCTGATCCTGCGTATTATCAAACTCTACCCTTAAGGGTTGTATAATTGTTTGTAGAGTCTGTATTCTGAGTTGAGGCTAAGTGGTGCATGATAGCATATGTATGTGCTAACAAACAAGCGCACCCGACTGCAAAAAACTGGCTAAGCCAACCAAGCAGAATTGCAGATTCATTATGGCTGCTGCTTGCATATCAGGTTACAATTATCACTGCTGGCTTAGTCATTCTTTAATTGCCTCATGTAATTAGTTCAAATTTGGAGCCGAAGGATGTCAACGCGCTGGAGCAATTTGCTCCAAGGACATGCTGTATGACATACAAAAACACGAGCTTTGTGTCTGTTTGTATTTTGGTATATGCATGTGATAAACAAAACATGCATACAGTAATTTTCGATTTATAATATGCAGAATATGACCCCAATTTGAATGTATATTACAATTTAATATATTAATCTCCATTAATATATGCCAATGCCTACTGGCCGGAATTGATTTATGCTGCCAGAGATCCAATGCTAGAGCTGTATCAAATATTATATATGCAAAGATAGTAATGCTCAGTTTTGATCGGCAAAGTCAGAGTAGTATTAATTTAACTATGTTTATTATTGTGGTTAATTATCATTAACTCCACCTCTTCCCGCCTTATACGCTACTGATTACCTTCATAGTATTTCATGTAAACTGTAGTAATATACTTAATGTCATAGATGTATTGGTAAATAAATGCTTGTCTGTTCTTCAAATAGGCAGAAAATAGAGATTTAGTATTCAGTAACGTTCAGTTTGTTCAGGTCTACTATACATTGAAGCATTTTGGAGTGACCTGTTCAACATACTGATTTTCACTCTTAAGCATTCTCAATATAACTCAATACCACTCTGCAGTCTGCAGCATTTGCACAAATGTCACTGTGTCAGCATTACCACATTACTGATATCATTGCACAAGGACTTTCCGTACTTGTTTTTACATCCTAAATGTATATCTTGTCATAGTGGCTGTTGTTGTACTAGAGTTGCTCCAACTGCCAGAGACAACATACATACATACTTAGCCAATAAAGATGATTCTGATTCTGATATAACATGATCTCTTCAGGAAACCTTGGTCTCATCTGAAATTCTACAGACTACCAGAATCCTTCCCAAGCCCCATTCTCCATTCCGTTGCCACCTCTCTCTGTAACCTTTATTTTCTGATCAATTTTAGTGCCTACGTCAAGGAGTGCCAGAGTGGTGACAGAGAGACTCATCAGTATAGTCGGGTGCACCTGTAGAGAGTGGTAGGAGGATGTAATAAGGCCTGGCTAACCTGAGAGTGTCTTGCTATTTATTAAATGGTGCACCCAAGCAAAGTGTGAACACAGTAGCCAAAATTAGGTGTGGACCCAATCAAGCAGTCCCAAATCCCTTCTTTGGTTTGAATTGACCTTGGTGTTGATCTAAAAATTCTAATACATTCTTGTTTATTCCATTGGAAAGTATTCATCCTTTAAAAGTTACGGAATTTTACAACTCTCATGGTGAGAAAAAGTGATCCAGCAACAAACAGGGTCATTCCCAAACAATGTCAGATGATGGACATTGCTGATTTTCATGTGCATATTCTGCGTTATCTGCCAAAACCTGGAGGACGGAGCTAAGTCAGTTGATTGTGGTCCTCTACAGTGTTTCATTTAAACAAGTCATTTTCAATCTGCAAAGGTGGGAATGTAAAATAAATTGCACAATTGAATAATATATTTACACTGTCACGTGGATTCCTCGCATCTCCAAAATCACTACTATTCAGGAAAAAAAAAGGTATCTTGCTTGAGTTACCAAACACCGCATCTGCTGCGCAGCAGCATCAACATAACCCCACTCCAAAATAACCTTCAATTGCTAATTTAATACGCAAAAAAAAAAAATATCGCTACTTTATCACTCTGTCATTGATTAAAATGATAGGCCAGTCCCAACAGTCCACATCAAAGTCTGCACTTATGCCAACCAGACAAAAATCCTTTAATGATTCACAAAAGTAAATGACTGTGGTTACATTATCTTCCCCAAACTGTTTCTCATAAATGATGTAAAAAATAAAACAATGGGCTGACTCATCAGTTTAAGATCTGCACGCACTTACCTTCGTAGCTGACCAGATCCTATTTCACCGAAGTATTACAGCTATCCAATTTTAACAAAACAGCCTTACTTAAATGTGTCTAAACTATGTTCCCTCATTAAAGTCTAAAAAACATCCAAACTTTCATCTTGAGCCGCAGGGCTTCTGCAGAGTGAGGAACTAAGCTGCGTTCTACTACAGTTCTCAGAGAGTTGAGTGTTTTAAGAGAGTTAATAAATTTGTTCTCAAGCTATTTTCAACGGTTTGAATTTGTTAATAATACCTAAAAATAACAGATGACATTGATACAGACCAATCATATTAATTTGTGAAAAAATGAAATATGAACATTTTTGGACATACGAGGTTTCCACCTGACAGTGACGACATGTGATGAGAAAACCATTGCGTTAGTCAATTTTGAAAGTTCCAGCACACTATAAACTCGTAGTTACTTTGCAGTGCTGGGAGAGCAGTGATTTCACTGGAAAGTTACATATTACATTGTTTTCCATTCCTCTTTCATCCATTGTGAGCTTGGTCGCAGAAAAAAAAAATCAATCGAACTTTATTTCGAAGGCAATTTTAATACAAAAAATAAAAAAACACAACTCAAAGTTATTCACATGGTTAAAATCAGACCCCTGGTCCATACAATCCCGAAAGACAGACAGACAGGCAGGCAGAGAGATAGAAAAACATAATGATGATATAACAACCATATTGCTGGTACAGAGGATCCAAGTATGAAAACATTGTCTCATGGAGCCCTCTGCATAAAGAAAAGGATATGTACCATTCAGCAATCAGTCAACAATCCCAAGTTGTTCCAAACAACAAAACCAAATAAGTTATGTGCGTATCTTAAGTAGCGTTCGAGTTTTCGAGTCCTACCCAAAACTGATGTACATTCAAGGAGTTGCTGCTTGAACATCTACCTGTATTGTTCTGGTACATTAGTCTCACTGGGATGATTGGTTTGCGACCGTTACCCCGTTGTGACCACCCAGCTTCAGTTATTTTGTTATATTGATATACTGTACGCCTTGGCCGGCACGGTGGACAACTGGTTAGCACATCTGTCTCACAGTTCTGGGGACCGGGGTTCAAATACCGGCCCCGCCTGTGTGGAGTTTGCATGTTCTCCCCGTGCCTGAGTGGGTTTTCTCCGGGCACTCCGGTTTCCTCCTACATCCCAAAAACATGCGTGGTAGGTTAATTGAAGACTAAATTGCCCGAATGTTGGTGCGAATGGCTGTTTGTTTCTATGTGCCCTGCGATTGGCTGGCGACCGGTTCCGGGTGTGCCCCGCCTCCTGCCCGAAGATAGCTGGGATAGGCTCCAGCAGCCCGCGACCCAAGTGAGGATAACCGGTAAAGAATATGGATGTATGTCTTCTTTGTACCAATCCTTCATAATACATGTGTATATTAATTTGTCAATCATGTCTCTGTGCATTTACAAGAGGGAGTCTCATTGTTAAGTCCAGTGGTGATGTCTTCCTCATTAAGATTGATGAGGAGCGACCAATGTCATGGCTGGGTTAGCATCCCATTGGCGAGCCAGAAACAGAGCTACCTCCTTGCTGTCGAGCTCCTGGCTCTGCAACGCACCATGTAATTATCTGGTTGAACGTCAAATGAACAGGCTAATTTATTCACCTGATTTATTTATGAGTAGGGTGAGGGTGTTGGGAATAATGTTCCCCATTTGCCCTATTCAATTAGTGCTTGAAACTGTTTGAAGTTTATGTCATGCATTTTTAAAATTAATTTACCATTGTTGATTGTATGCGGCACGGTGAGCGGCTGGTTAGAGTGTCTGCCTCACAGTTCTGAGGACCGGGGTTTAATCCCCGGCCCGCCTGTGTGGAGTTTGCATGTTCTCCCCGTGCCTGCGTGGGTTTTCGCCAGGCACTCCGCTTTCCTCCCACATCCCAAAAACATGCATGGTAGGTTAATTGAAGTCTCTAAATTGCCCCAAGGTGTGAATGTGAGTGCGAACGGTTGTTTGTTTATGTGTGCCCTGCAATTGGCTGGCGACCAGTTCAGGGTGTACACTGCCTCCTGTCCGATGATAGCTGGGATAGGCTCCAGTACTCCCCCGACCTTTGTGAGGATAAGCGGCTCTGAAAATGGATGGATGGGTGGATGGATTGTTGAATGTTGATTGTACAACTGACGTGTAGACTAAAATTTCTAAATTGACTAAATTGTACAGAGAAAAAAAGGGGTGTAACTAACAATTTCTTTAATAACCAATTAATCTGTTGATTAGGTTTCGATGAATTGGTTAAAACAAAGCTTTTGAATTTCCATTCTCTTATTCAGGTGGAATGGTGGGCAACTAGTTAGCATATCTGCCTCACAGTTCTGAGGACTGGGGTTCAAATCCCGGCCCCACCTGTGTGGAGTTTGCATGTTCTCCCCATGCCTGCAGGGGTTTTCTCCGGGTACTTCGGTTTCCTCCCACATCTCAAAAACATACACAGTAGGTTGATCGAAGACTCTAAATTGCCCGTAGGTGTGAATGTGAGTGTGAATGGTTGTTTGTTCATATGTGCCCTGCGATTGGCTGGCGACTGCTTCAGGGTGTCCCCTGCCTCTCGCCCGAAGATAGCTGGGATAGGCTCCAGCACGCCCCCGACCCTAGTGAGGAGGATAAGCGGTACGGAAAATGAATGGAGGGATGGATGGATATTCAAAAACACGCCATTATTTTAAATTGACATTGCAGACAATCCTGATTATGATCCATTTATTTTTGGTCCGTAAAATGTCACAAAAGCAGCAAAAATGTTGAACATAGTTTTCGAAAGTAAAAGCAGATGTTTGCAAATGTCTTATTTTGATTCAACACAAAGGTAATCAGTCTGCTTTCATGGACGACTACAGAAATCAGACAATATTTATTGTTGACTGAAATCAGGGAATTTGGACAATTTTAAGTTAAACAATGTCTCTAAACGATTAATCGATTATGGAAATAGTTTGGTAATTAATTTGGTAATTGATTAGTTGTTGATTAATGGATTAATTGTTGCGCCATTAAAAAAATATTGTAAAGGTTTGGAATGTCCTGTAACCTGTACATTCACCTTACTACAAAAAGAAAATCAGTTGAGAGAATAGAACAATCACTACTGTCTTAAATTCCATTTGTAAAGCCTAAATAAGCTTTCCACGATTCATGAAGGATTGACTGAAACAGAAATTCTCAACTTCATTGATTAAAGGAGACATTCTTTTACAAAGTGCCAATACAATGTGCAGTGAACTCCTTATGGAGGAGCAGTGGGCGGAGGAATTGAGTGGGGGATTTTAATACATGTACACAAACTCTCATTACCACATACTGTATGCTATTGGCACAAAGATGCCTGTAAGCAGTGGTTGATTTGTAAATATAGATTTCAGGAAACAAAACAATGCAGTTTACCAGGTCCAGGAAAGACATTTAAAAACCAAAAACAAAGACACAAAAACAAAGTTCAGAACACCATCTTCCACGTTGCTGGTGGACCTTTGATTGGAGATGAGCATACAGTAGCTTCATACTTCCACATCTTGCTCATGCCGTGAGAACTACATTTGCAAAGCAACAAACTAAAATACAAATACATTCACAGCCAATAAATACCTTTTTAGCTGCTTGCTATGAAAAGTGGTTGAAACTCCTCAGAAAGTTCCTTTAAAGCTTATTTATTGTCCCTTTGGCTTCAGACGTCAGTTAGCATTAGCATTGACTAATAGACATACGCAGTACACATAAGTTGCGGGCCATTTGTGTTTGAATATTTGTTACTTAAAGCTTTATACTGCAACATTAATGCATGGTATTTTGCGTTGTTTTAGCATAAAGTTACTGCTTGCAGATTTTTATAAGACGACGCTATGCGTTTGCTAAAATAGTGTTTAATTCTCTTTATCGTGTTAGTTTTACAGTAAATGTCAACAGGGCGTGTCAATAAACGGCTTGAAGCAAGCATATGTTGACTATTTTTGAAGAATTGCGCGCTTTCTGCCACACTTTGCACACAGTATGTTCAGGGAGGACAGGATAGATGGGTATACGGTGTCGTAGTAATTAGCGCGTTTTTACGAGTATGGACGTACAGTATTCGCACCAATACTGATACTGGTATCGGCATTCCTTGTTTAGTATTAGTTAACAATGGTTATTATGATTGTGAGCAGAGAGTAGAGTCTCCTTCACCTCAGAATCCATATTCTTACTTCTGTGCACACAGACACACACATATATATTTATGTATATGTGTGTGTGTGTCACACACACACACACACACATATATATATATATATATATATATATATATATGTATATATATATATATATATATATATATATATATGTATATGTGTGTTTGTGTGTGTGTGTATGTATATATAAACGTCACGGTGTACGACTGGTTAGCACATCCGCCTCACAGTTCTGAGGACCGGGGTTCAATTCCCAGCCCCACCTGTGTGGAGTTTGCAAGTTCTCCCCGTGCCTGCGTGGGTTTTCTCTGGGCACTCCGGTTTCCTCCCACATCCCAAAAACATGCATGTAAGGTTAATTGACATCTCTAAATTCCCCGTAGGTGTGTATGTGACTGCGAGTGGTTGTTTGTTTATATGTGCCCTGCGATTAGCTGGCAACCAGTTCAGGGTGTACCCCGCCTCCTGCCCGATGATAGCTGGGATAGGCTCCAGCACGCCCGCGACCCTAGTGAGGAGAAGCGGCTCAGAAAATGGATGGATGGATGGATATATATATGTGTGTGTATGTATATATACACGGCACGGTGTACGACTGGTTAGCACATCTGCCTCACAATTCTGAGGACCGGGCTTCAAATCCCAGCCCCGCCTGTGTGGAGTTTGCATGTTCTCCCCGTGCATGCGTGGGTTTTCTCTGGGCACTCCGGTTTCTTCCCAGATCCCAAAAACATGCATGGTAGGTTGATTGGAGATTCTAAATTGCCCTTAGGTGTGAATGTGTGAGCAAATGGTTGTTTTATATGTGCCCTGCGATTGGCTGGCGACCAGTTCAGGGTGCACCCCGCCTCTCGCCCAAAGATAGCTGGGATAGGCTCCAGCACGCCCGCAACCCGCGTGAGGAGAAGTGGCTCAGAAAATGGATGGATGGATATATATATATATATATATATATATATATATATATATATATATATATATATATATAAAGTCGCTGATTCACTTTCAGACTTTCAGTTTATTGTAGGGTAAATATAGTGAAACACAAATATAAATGAGAACACGAGCAAAGACTAAAGGCTTCTCTATACTCGCGCAGACGACGACGGCGCTGACGTCACTGCGGCTGTCCCACGCGTAGTTTGCCTTAATACTCGAGCGCAACCCACGCGCGCAGTTTCGAAACTGTACTTCTGTTCACCTCCAAGTCGGGCGTGTCGGCTGGTATTGGCTAGGACACCACAGGGTGGAGTTTGTTCTGCATTTTTTTGGCCATTTCCGGTAGCCGTTTTTACTTTCCTTTCAGTAACAAGGAACAAAGCAACAACAATGGCGACCGTGGAACAATGCTAGAAAAAATGGAGCTAGATGACCAGATCATACGTTTAATTATACGCAAAATCGATCGAGAAGGCGGTGGCATAGATGGTATGCAGAACCAAGCGGCACGCTGAGTACGTCATCACAGCATCACAAGGTCACGCAAATTACCACTAGCTTCTTTCTGTTTGAAGGATTATTTGCATCTCCCTTTGTCTCTCAAATCAGTGAACTCTTCTGAGTACAATTTCATTAATGTTTGGCAACAGTAGCCTATGCGAACCTGATTATTTGGACATGCTCCCAGGTGTCCTCATTCCACTGCAGTGGATCATTTGAGATACCTGGTTAATTAGACTTTGTGTACTTTAATATAACTCTGTTGTGTTTTTCATGAAAGTTAGTGATTGTGCTAATGGGTGGTCTTCCATCCAGGCAAGTGTTCAGAGTAATTTTATTTCAGAATCAGGCATCAAAGTGTTTGTTGTGAGAGAAAATAAACATTATTCAAACACACCCCATGGCCTCCATTGTGTTCTGATTTTGCAGATAACAAATGAGCATTAACATTGGAAAGACATACACATGCGCCAGCATAGTAATAGCTCAATAATGAACCAGTATTTCTGAGTCATTAATATTTCTCTCAACCTGTAACGAAGCAATGCATTGAAATAAACACTAATTCATTGTGCAGTGGCTACTTTTTGTCACCATATTTTGACTTGCACACATCATAATGGTTCACCCGAAATGTATATTGATTGTCAGTCATATGCGCAAAACTTAACATTCATAATCACAGGTTGACACTTTGGTTCATTAAACTAAGTGAAGATTGAACGACTTTCCTCTTCAACATGTTGTGTGTATTTGCTCGTCTCCAATACAAAGTAAAAGTAAATGTTTTGAAGGCTATTTCTGGCATTGAAAGAAGGTACAGTATTGGTTTTAAAAGTATCGGTGTTTGGCATTTCATTGTTTGGCAATGCACTCTGCAGACATGCAGGTCAACACTGAAAATCTAATTATGTTAAAAATTATGTTTTTAACATCTTTATTTGTTTTAAACCCTCTTAGCATGCCACTTACCAAGTCAAGTAATTGCTAGCCATCCCAGTCCCTTTTTATAATTCCCTTTTTATTAATTCCAACAATGCTTTGCAACAAAACATGTCTAGCACCTGAACTTTATACCTGAAGTAAAAATGTGTACGTGTGCGTCCATGTGTGTGTATTTGCAGGTTATGCTTGAGTTCCCTTGGGACCCTCAGATCAATAGGTGATGGACAGGGCAGTTATCGATCACCACAGTGCATCGGGGCTAATTTATGCCACTGCTCAGTCGAACCCCACGCAACTGAGGCAGCAGGGCGTGAAATTCAAATTATTCTTACAGCCGGGCAAGTCCATTATCTGGGGAAAGGATATGTCGCTGTGACACATATTGGCTGTCTTCCTTTCGGAAAGGGAGAAGGGAGGAGAAGAGGAAATGGGGGGCAAGGCTGTGACCGTGGATAGTCGCGAAAAATATTAGCCCACTTTATCATTTGTGGCCTCACTTTTCTACCCTTACGGTATCCTCCTGTCCCAGCATGTAATTGACAGACCTAAAAGCGCTGCACTTCCACTTTCAGCCTGACGAGGTGCACCAATGTTTTTTTGCTCCTCAAGCATATACTTAAACTTGCAATTATTACTAATTATTATTAGTAAATTGCATGAAACATTGTGGAAGGAATAAGCTCAAGAAGAACACATTATATTTCTCTGCCCTTCCCCATAATAGTTTATATATCATATGATTTAATATTTTTTTCCTTTTTCAGCAAATATTGCATGAATCCACAATTCCAGCAAAAGCAGGTGATAATTTACAATTTGGGCATTTAGCCTGTGCTGTAAGTGCCATATTTGATTTAAAAAACCCAGAATCCAAACTTGGGAGAATGGTAACTTTTAAACAAATTTAATCAATTTGCACAGAAATAATACATGAAGTCACATGCTGTACAATTTCCAAAAATGTCTTCTTGCCAGCTCACCTCTGGCCTGAATTAGAAGACATACGTGCGCAGGTAATGACATAAACGTACACTAATTTATGTAACAACTTTCCATCGCAACCCCATCGTTGTATGTAAATTTCAGTGCCATGTTCTTTAGGGGAGGGCGAATCGAGCGACTGAGCCCATTAAAGAGCTCAGCCTCTGCTCATTCAACCAGGGTTAATATGCATAGCCTTTCTTGCTTGAAGTAGCACCTGGGGAGAGCTAACTGGCTGTGAGAGGACTACAGTTTATTTTTGAGCCCATACAGAGCCTGGGACATCTTGTGATATGATTGCTTTTGTCAGCGACAGCTCAAAGAAATTGTTCTTAATGTCCTATACCCAATTTATATATCTATCTAACCCATATCAGATACAACTGTGCCTACATTTACTGAACAACTAAACAGCAGCACAAACGTTACATGTTACTAGATGATACTCGATACAGTGGGTACGGAAAGTGTTCAGACCTCCTTAAATCTTTCACTCTTTGTTATATTGCAGCCATTTGCTAAAATAATTTAAGTTCATTTTTTTCCTCCTTAATGTACCCCATATTGACAGAAAAAAACGGAATTGTTGAAATTTTTGCAGATTTATTAAAAAAAGAAAAACTGAAATATCACACAGCCATAAGTATTCAGACCATTTGGTGTGACTCATATTTAACTCTGGTGCTTTCAATTTCTTCTGATCATCCTTGAGATGGTTATATGCCTTCACTGGAGTCCAGCTGTGTTTGATTATTCTGATTGGAATTGATTAGGAAAGCCACACACCTGTCTATATAAGACATTACAGCTCACAGTGCATGTCAGAGCAAATGAGAATCATGAACTTCCTGAAGAGCTCAGAGACAGAATTCTGGCAAGGTACAGATCTGGCCAAGGTTACAAAAACATTTCTGCTGCACTTAAGGTTCTTAAGAGCACAGTAGCCTCCATAATCCTTAAATGGAAGACGTTTGGGACGACCAGAACCCTTCCTAGAGCTGGCCGTTTGGCCAAACTGAGCAATCGGGGGAGAAGAGCCTTGGTCAGAGAGGTAAAGAAGAACCCAAAGATCACTGTGGCTGAGCTCCAGAGATGCAGTCGGGAGATGGGAGAAAGTTCTAGAAAGTGAACCATCGCTGCAGCCCTCCACCAGTCAGGGTTTTATGGCAGCCTCTCTTCAGTGCAACACACATGAAAGCCGGCATGGAGTTTGCTAAAAAAACACCTGAAGGACGCCAAGATGGTGAGAAATAAGATTCTCTGGTCTGATGAGACCAAAATAGAACTTTTTGGCCTTTATTCTAAGCAGTATGTGTGGAGAACACCAGGCACTGCTCATCACCTGTCCAGAACAACTCTGTGACTGTTTTTGAATGGCCCAGCCAGAGCCCTGACTTAAACCCGATTGAGCATCTCTGGAGAGACCTGAAAATGGCTGTTCACTAACGTTCACCGTCCAACCTGACAGAACTGGAGAGGATCTGCAAGGAGGAATGGCAGAGGATCCCATATCCAGGTGTGAAAAACTTGTTGCAACATTCCCAAAAAGACTCATGGCTGTATAATCTCAAAAGGGTGCTTCAACTAAATACTTCTACTGAATACTTATGGCTGTGTGATATTTCAGTTTTTCTTTTTCAATTTCAACAATTGCATTTTTTTCTGTCAATATGGGGTGCTGTGTGTACATTAATGAGGAAAAAAATAACTTCAATGATTTTAGCAAATGGCTGCAATATGTACCTGTAGATGAAATAGCAAAGTGTGCCGCGTCTCTGTCCCCAAACTACACGCGAGCGATGTGCTGTATGAAGCAAGCCAGAAATGTGCAGTGAATGGGGTGAGGCAGCCTCTTAAAAAAAATCCACTCTTTCCTTTATTCTCGCCCACTTCCTCTCTTAGTGGCAACCCGTTTCTTCCTTGATAATCATGCCGTGTTTTTGCGGCTTAATAAAGGTAATACAATATAATGTACTGTATGTGGAGTATCAAAACCCGATGCAGAGTTGCAGTTTTCTGTCAGTAGATGTGCAGGGCTCAATCGCTCAGTGTCCGGGTGTGAGTCGCCAATTGTCAGTTTTTTCACAATGTTGCATTCTAGTTGGGTTCAGCTGTGTTGAGTCGTGTGCCGTGAGGCCGGTCAGTACCTCTGAGCTCATGCTGTAATTTTGATTCATGATGGGTGGGTTGTTTGTGCATCTTTCTCCACATCAATGATGTCCAACTCAACATGTTCATCTACTGTATATCCAATCTTTATGCTTATTCTGCAGTCACATTGGCAGTTTTCTGATATTATATTGTCTAGATACAAACTGAAGGCCTGATTCTGATCTGAAAATATTTGTCTTTTTTAGAGGCTGTTTCCTCTGCTTACACTGCTACAGTATGACATGCAGTATGTACTGTATATCCAAATGTGAAGAGGAAAAAATCTAATTATTTGACTTGAACAATGTTGTATACTGTAAAATCTGCCCAATTTTCTTTCTTTCTAATTTACTGATATAAAGCCATTTCAGGCTTACTTGACCCTTGCCTTCACTGAAGCAGGTATGCATAAAGAATCTGAAAGGGTCCATGTGACCCTGTCCAAACAAGTCCCTCTTTATTGTTTTTTTCTGTATGTTATTTTCTTGATGACAATAAGAGTATTAATTTTAGCCTCCTCTAAGAGGGTTATGTTTGCATCTCAATCTGTTTTTTTTAAGATGTGAAACATTTTCATATTGGGACTTGAGAGAAGAACCCATGGCATTTTGGAGATGTTGAAGTACTACATCCAAAGTTTGGTAAACGTTGATCCTCCATCACCCCAACTTCATAACATAATTTTTATAATTTGGTGATCATCCAAATTATGGTTTTATGCTCTGTGGTCACAATGTAATTGTGAATTGTGCATGTTATACTGCACAATAGATTTAAATTAATCTTTTGTAGAATAGAGAGCACACGTGCCACGGTGTGTGATGAGTGGTATCGGATTTAACATCTCTCTCGAGATGGAGAGAGAATATGTGAACTGCAAATATTAATAATGACCTGCAAAATGCAGATTCGTTTGCATGAAAGGGTAATTGTCGTTAGGTTGCCTCAGGAAGCTCAGGAAATTCAGGAAGAAGGATCAGCCATTTTTAGATATTTTCCCATGGTGGTGTAAATGGGTTAGATTTTGGTCCTTCTCCTGTGGTTTTCCTATCCTTGTCCACCGACCACAGAAATATGTGTTAAAGCAGCACTTTTTTTTTTTTGTTAAAAACCTGGTGATTGATTCCCTTGTCTCACAGGCGTGAATGGGTTAAATATCAGTGGGACCTCTGTAACAGAGAGATTGGATTTAGCTGCTGCTGCCAAACTAAATGGGGAACCGGTCTCTCTCTCCAAAAAAAAAAAAGTAAAGTAAAGCCAAATTTAGGGAAGGTAGGCAGGGAGCGAGAAAAACAAACAAAGAAACATAGTATTAGCACTCTGCCTTCCAACTGTGTCATGTTATTTTCTTGACTGCTTTTAAAGATTACATTGTTTTACTCAAAATCTACAATGCTTTTCTTTGTTTACTAGCAAATGTTCTTGATTTATGTTTAAATAAGAGAATTATATTAACCGTATTCACTACAGTCGGAAGATTGTAGCTTCGCCGGTGCAGTTCTAAATATGTCGACAGATTATGTTGTAAAACGCTGTGTGAGTGTGTGTGTGTGTGTGTGTGTGTGTGTGTGTGCGCGCACATCAAGCTGTCTGTTTAAGGAAAACATTGTAAGATACAATGTCTTACTGTTCACATATGTCTTTCTTGTCTTGCAGGTAATGTGATGATCACCCCATCCGTCTTCATTGGTGTAGCCTCAGTGATAACAACAGTGATAAGTAAAACACTTTCATTTTGGGGGATTTTGTTACATGTACAATACAAAGAACAGCGAGAACAGCTTCATAGAAACCAAAACCCAAATGAACAAAACTGACATGGCAGCAGCAATGGTGATGTGTGAGCAATTGGTCAGCTGCAACAAGCTCAGCTCACCAAAAACACTTAGTGTATAAGTCTTGTATCTATCTATAGATATAGCTATATCATCTCAGCAGGGTTATATGCATTAAATACCTGTACATATTGTTCCTGGCAGTACAGTGAAGTTACAGACACACTCCAACAATTGAAATTCTGTACTTTGATTATGTCACTTACTGGGAGAAAATAATAATAATAAAATAATTTCTAAGCATTTTTAAACAGTGCAAACAGCTTCTCAATGACAACCACATTCATTTATTTGCATTTCAGCAAAAAATACTTTTTTTTTTTAATCTGCGCTACAAACAGTAGACATCATGTACAAATTCATTCTTCAAGGGTGGTGTGAGCAAATATTGAATCAGACCACTTCCATCCATCCATCCATTTTCTGAGCCGCTTCTCCTCACTAGGGTCGCGGGCGTGCTGGAGCCTATCCCAGCTGTCATCGGGCAGGAGGCGGGGTACACCCTGAACTGGTTGTCAGACCACTTCATTTTGAACAAATACACAGATTTACTGTATATGGGAACTGCCACAGAGTTGACAGTTAACTGTCAGAGTGGTTGTGGTATGCATGTTGTGTTGTGTAACTGATTAAATGTGCTGAATGGTTGACTTGATCCCCAGATCATATTTAAGACATATTTAACTTTTTTGCCTCATTTACCTTGCCATTTAACATTCATATACAGGTTATACCATTACTGGGTTGGTACTTTGCCCTCCCAACCTTTAAGAAAATAGGCCATTTGCTGGGAACACAGCAAGAATGGGTTATAATACTATGACAGGTAGGTGCATGTTCAGTAAATAGACTAGGGTTGCAGACATGTAGGGTGATAAGGTTGAGCAGCTCTCAGACTGTGCAGCATTAGAGCCTGTCACAATCATTCCATGAAAGAAGAGGCAGGAGAAAAATACAGGCCCCAGAGAGTTATAGACCTCTGCCAAGGCTTAAACAATCACCTTTGAAATGAATATGTGAACTGCTATCACATAAATTCAGAATATCCTCTGGAGCCATGGGAGCAAAATCTATAACATCCGACAATAGGATAACAAATGACAATCTGATGATCTCTTTCCCTTTAACAGACATTTAAGCGTCAGAACATGTTTTCCATTTTAAATTTAAATTACTGGTGAATGTGCAATCTGAATGAGAACCAGATAAAACATGTTTTTAATTTTTTTTATCTTTAATTTATTTATTTTGGGTATTTCATACTATGCATCTATGCATTTTGTATACTGCTTCTTGTCATTTGGGCCACAGGTGAGCTGGAACATATCCCAGCTGATTTTGGGTGAGAGGTGGGTGACACCCTGGACTGGTCGCCAGGACACATAAAGATTACACAAAAAGAAAAGGAAATTAAAAAACAAAACATTCACCCTCACATTCACACCAACGGACAATTATGCATGCATGCATGTTTTGGGAATATTGGAGGAAGCTGGAGTAACATAGTCCAACAAAATGGACAACATCGAAAGGCCAGAGCACGAATATGAACCCCCAACCTCGACTGTGCTAACCCCTTGGTTACCATGCCACCTAATTAACACTTGTTAATAATAATATATATATATATATATATATATATCATGTATATAACTGGGGCTGAATATTAATTTAGAACCACAACAGTACACAACGTCACTTTTGAATCTTTGTATTCTTATGGTTTTATACTTGAGTAAAGAACTTCCACTAGCTCACTTACAACAAAAATGTGTCCTGTTCACACTTAGCCTCCATTGACATTGCACAGCCATATTACTGGTTTTTGTTTGTTTACTGTCTAAATTGGGTAGTTTCTCTGGCTAATGTCTAGATAAGCTGAGGTTTGCCCTCTACATAATAGGAGTAGGTGCTTTTAGTTCACAGATTTGCTAATATATATTGTAACCACATTTTTATCATTGTTGTTATATTGTTATTATTGCAAAATGTAGCATTTTTCATGGCATTTAACATGTACGATATACAAAAGGTGTGTGGAGTGTGTTGCAGCACGATGTAAGAAGGAATATTGACTCTTTTTACCTTTTGCAACTGTACAACGAAGACATGTTCACCTTTATCCAATGCTAAATAATTTCATCTTTTTGAGATACAAAACACCAACACAATGAAGTCTGTATGAGTTTTATTTCTATCTACAGCAGCGTGTATTTACGTGTGTGTGTTTGTGTTTGAGTGGCAATTCCCACTACTGCACCTCATAGAGATGTCAACACACACGTTCGTGCACACACTCGCACACAGCCCTTCCATTATATTGTTTACTGTTGGCATGGTTTTCTGGCGCTTATCCAGCAGTCTTGTTTGTCTGTCTTGTGTGTCCACATCCTTACATGCACTCGTCTCTCCTCGACAGCCGGTATGTGAGCAAAGACCCACAGCTACAGACGAAGCAATGAAGCAGAATAAGATCTAAAACAACGTTTTACATCCTGGGAGTAAGAAAGAAAGAAGAAAAGTAGAGTGATGGAGTAATGAATAATATGACAAAGCAAACTCAATCATAGCAAGTCAATTTGCCTTAATTTGCTCTTTATACTCATCTGAAATTTAAAATACACTGCAGTAGATGTTTAAACTCATTAGTGGCAATCACAAGAACATTTTGGCGGTCTCGTCATGTGCACTTAGGGGTTTGTTGTATAAATTCACTTTTTAATATGCTGAACACAGGGAGAATTTTCTAGTGATTGACTTAATGTTGACATTAAGCATGAGCAAGAAGTTGAGTTGAAGTTAAAGTGGAGACACAGAGTGTGTGAAAACAAATAAACATATGTTTACAACCTCACTGAGGTTTTAGCTCCCGGTTCCCTCACACGTACTTAAATGTGCTGTCGTGTTTGATGGCATTTATCCATCCCTGCTGGGACTTGAATGATAATATCACTCTTCTCCTCCTACCTATCTCTATCCTACAAGCTGCCCATTGACCCACACATTTGCGCAGCATTTTTTTATTTTAAAAGTAAGACTGAATGTGGAAAACACACACACATACACAGATTGGCATTACAATGTGTGTGATAGCAGAAGCTAAGTAGAATCTTGGACTGACCCCACCTCCTAATAGAGACCTGTCATCCATTTGTGATGGCCTGACATTCACGAGTAAGAATGTGAAGGGGCAATGTAGTGAACCCTGTCAACAGCCAGCTGTATCCTTGCCTGGACTTAAATGTGAATGGGGACAGAAGCAAATGAAAGACATGGCAGTCACACATCTATAAACTGGTTTAAACCACACATTGTAAAAAATGCAGCACAACTCACATGCAAGCATGCCCTTTATTTGTTGTGCCACATGGGAACCCTTGCGCAAGCACCACATACACACATTTAAAACAAATTATGAATGCATAGTTTCAATAGAGGGTTTTGTAAAGCATAAGCAACAAGTACACAGGGCCTCACCCAAAAACAGATACATTCGAACCTCTATAGAACGGACAAATAGGGGCAGGGTCGTCGTCCGATATAGCCGATTGTCCGTTACATTGAAGAACTTTATTTATTTATTTATTTGTTTTTATTTTGAGGCCATCTTCACCCATATTATTGTACAGTACAAAATTTTTGTTTTGTCTCTTTAAATTTTATTTATTAATTTTTTTTGTGGCCTAAAACGGCCAGCATAGTACAAAGTTATTGTAAATAAATATAAAAAAAGCTTGAAAATGTTTGACATTTTATCCAAACTTACCACGCCGGTGTGCTTGGTCATGATAACATTGTTGACGTACAGTACTCATCGTAGGCGAGTTGCTTTCATAAGCCGTGAGGAATTAGTGTGCTTCCTATTTCCAAATCCGTTGCCAAAGGCAAACTGCTTGACAAAAAAAATTTACTCTACCAAAAATATCATGTTCCAGACCCCAGAGACTAACCCATCTGTTTTAACACTGCCACCATGTCTCTCTCTCTCTCTCTCTCTCTCTCTCTCTCTCTCTCTCTCTCTCTCTCTCTCTCTCCCCCTCCCTCCCTCCCTCCCCCTCCGTTAATGCCCCACATTCAACATAGCTGACACGGCTAGTTGTATTGTATATCTGTGACCCGGAAATACGTCAGTCCCATTCTCTGCCTGCATTCCGCCACGGTGCCAGGAAACAACACCGGCTAATTCTGGAAATAACAGACTTTGTCGCTGGCAGTTTAAGTGACGAATCCAAACTTCTTTCGGACACATTGTTCAGTCTCGACGGACCGTTTTATCCAATATCCTTTATATCGAGGTTCCACTGTTTGCGCTTTTTGGGAAGTTTGGGTGAGCCTAATCGATTCAGGACTGCTCACCAATCTTTGATTTGTTCACATTTCCCAATATTTTCCAAGTAGGCAGCACGGTGAATGACTGGTTAGCACAGGTTAGGTTAATTGAATACTTTAAATTGCCAGTAGTTGTGACTGTGAGTGCGAATGGTTGTTTGTTTATATGTGCCCTGCGTTTGGCTGGTGACCAGTTCAGGGTGTACCCCGCCTCTCGCCCGAAGATAGCTGGGATAGGCTCCAGCATGCCCGCGACCCTAGTGAGGATAAGTGGTACGGAAAATGAATGAATGAAAGAATTTCCCATGGAAAATAATGGAAAACAAGATCTCTTTTAGGGGCAACCTGATGCCGTCATAAAAAATTATTAACTTAATTAATCTCAACTTTCATTCGAGCATAAAACAAAAAAGTGAAAGTTAAAAACTTTCGTAAATATATTTCTATTATTTTCTTCTCACATTGTACTCTCAACACCCAGACAAAAATATCGTAGGAAGAGTGAAACCTTTGATGCTTGCTGCACTGAACTTGTTTGAAATTTTGTGCCACAGTAGAGCTGTATTTTTTTCAAAAATGTTGGATAACTAGGCGGAAGAGTGGACAACTGGTTAGCACATCTGCCTCACAGTTCTGAGGACCGGGGTTCAAATCCCGGCCCTGTCTGTGTGGAGTTTGCATGTTCTCCCCGTGCCTGCGTGGATTTTCTCCGGGCACTCCGGTTTCCTCCCACATCCCAAAAACTTGCATGGTAGGTTGATTGAAGACTCTAAATTGCCCATAGGTATGAATGTGATTGCGAATGGTTGTTTGTTTACATGTGCCATGCGATTGGCTGGCGACCTGTTCCAGAATCAGAATCAGAATCATCTTTATTTGCCAAGTATGTCCAAAACACACAAGGAATTTGTCTCCGGTAGTTGGAGCCGCTCTAGTACAACAGACAGTCAATTTACAGAACACTTTGGAGACATAAAGACATTGACAAAAAACAACAACAAACAACAATTGTGCAAAAAGATGCAGAGTCCTCTAGCACTTAGAGCAGTTCGAATGGCTAATATCGCAATAGTCCGGTGCAATGACCATTGTGCAAAGGGCACTGAGACTTCAAGGAGTGTATGCGGTTTAAAGTGACGAGTAGTGCGATAATCTGGGACAATGGTTGTGCAAATGTTACAGATACTCCTCAATCAGTGTGCAAATGGAGCAGATGCTACTCTGGCATGAGTGGCCACTATATGCAAATAGTGCAGCACGGCGAGACAACTACAGTGAGTGCAGGAGTAATACATAATTGGCCCCACAGAAATGTGACAACGAACTCAAGTCAAAAAATTGCCAGCTTGTTGTAATGGAATTATAAGTTAGCTGTTTAAGAAGTTGATTGCAAGAGGGAAGAAGCTGTTGGAATGTCTACTAGTTCTAGTTTGCATTGATCGGAAGCGCCTACCTGAGGGAAGGAGCTGGAAGAGCTGGTGACCGGGGTGGGGAGGGTCCGAGAGGATTTTGCACGCCCTTGTCTTAGTTCTGGCAGCGTGCAAGTCCTCAAGGGTGGGTAGGGGGGTACCGACAATCCTTTCAGCAGTTTTGATTGTCCGTTGCAGTCGGAGTTTGTCCTTTTTTGTAGCAGCACCAAACCAGACTGTGATGGAAGAACACAGGACTGATTCGATGACCGCTGTGTAGAACTGTCTCAGCAGCTCCGGTGGCAGGCCGTGCTTTCTCAGAAGCCGCAGGAAGTACATCCTCTGCTGGGCCTTTTTGAGGACGGAGTTGATGTTGGTCGCCCACTTCAGGTCCTGGGAGATTGTAATTCCCAGGAACTTGAAGGTCTCGACGGTTGACACAAGGCAGCTGGACAACGTGAGGGGCAGCTGTGGCGAAGGATGCCTCCTGAAGTCCACGATCATCTCTACAGTCTTGAGCGTGTTCAGCTCCAGGTTGTGTCGGCCGCACCACAGCTCCAGCCGCTCCGCTTCCTGTCGATATGCAGACTCGTCACCGTCCTTGATGAGGCCGATGACAGTGGTGTCATCTGCAAACTTCAGGAGTTTGACAGTCGGGTTCGCTGAGGTGCAGTCGTGCGTGTAGAGAGAGAAGAGCAGCGGAGAGAGGACACAACCTTGGGGCGCCCCAGTGCTGATGCTGCGTGTGGATGAGGTGGCCTCCCCCAGCCTGACCTGCTGTGTCCTGCCCGTCAGAAAGCTGTAAATCCACTGGCAGATGGCAGGTGAGATGCTGAGCTGGAGAAGCTTGGATGAAAGGAATTCAGGGATGATGGTGTTGAACGCTGAGCTGAAGTCCACGAACAGGATCCTCGCGTAGGTCCCTGCACTGTCGAGGTGTTCTAGGATGAAGTGCAGTCCCATGTTGACTGCATCATCCGCAGATCTGTTCGCTTGGTAGGCAAACTGCAGGGGGTCCAGCAGGATTGCAGGTTTCTTGGGGACTGGGATGATGGTGGAGCGTTTGAAACAGGATGGAACTTCGCACATTTCCAGTGATCTGTTGAAGATCTGAGTGAAGACTGGCGCGAGCTGGTCCGCGCAGACTTTGAGGCAGGATGGGGACACGTGGTCCGGGCCTGCCGCTTTGTTAATCTTTTGTTGTTTGAAGATGCGTCTCACATCCTGTTCATGGATGGTTAACGCAGAGGTCAGAGGTGTGATTCAGGGTGTATACCGCCTCTCGCCCGGAGATAGCTGGGATAGGCTCCAGCACGCCCGCGAACCTAGTGAGGATAAGCGGAATGGAAGATGAATGGATGAATAAATGTTGGATAACTGACTATACAGACTATAGTCCTACGACTAAGTACTCACTGAGGCTTTATAACCAGCTATTACTAATTTAGTCCCATTGCCCTCCTGAGATTTTGTTACCCAAAGGTTAAAGACAAATTTTACAATCAAATTTACATCTAACTTTGGTTTTATTTTTTATTTTTTGCTTATCAATACCACTTTTTGTTTTGATCTCACAACAGTTAGTGTGGGTTCAATTGTTTTCGTTCGAGGTGTAGATATATTTAGCTTTGGTCCTCAGTTGTGAGTGTTCCACTTCAAAATAATGACTCTTCGACTTGAAATTAATTAGCTGGCAGACCGTCTGAACACTTTGACCCATTCTTTTTTAATCGATCTGCCCAAGAGCAGGTTTACCAGGCATTAAAACAGTCTGTGCTACTTGAAAAAAAATAAAAATAGATAAAAGCCAATTTTGCGATCCAAGAATACCTCACAGGGTTTGTTTATTGGCAATATTTCATTACTTAAAATGTAATCAATGTTTTTATTGGAGGCACTGCATTTTGTAAAATGTCACAGACACGTTTTTTTCCGTTAACTGTTTTCTGTCCACGGATCCAATAATACTTTGACTAACCTAATTATGTTTTATTAATGATTATGAAGCTGTGTCCTGGTGTTGGATCTTTTTCCCTCCACCATTTATGGTGCTGAATCAAGCCAAACTGGACTAGGATTAGCTATTTTCCTTGTGATTTGGAATGGTGCAGAGTGTGACACACTGTGGAGTGGAAACAAAGGTAAACAAACCTGTTACATCTCCCAGTCATTACTACACATGCTGTAAGTCACCGACCTGCTGTGAACAGAAATGATATTATTTTGCAGAGATTTAGAGATAAGATTACGCTATTCCCTGAAAGAACAAAACTTTTAATTTATTTATTTAGTTATTTAGTTTTTTTTTTTTTTTTTACAGCTGTGTACTATCAATGACAAATTTCAGCACCAGACAATTTGAAGGAGAAGAAGCATCCAGAGTCCAACACAATACATTTTGGGATGCTGGTTGACCTGGTTTGTTCATATTTCTCTTGGGAAATGATAAAAAACAAGCTGTCAAACTCGTGGTTGAACTTCAAACTGTGCAACTTGTGGGACATTCGAGGTTCACCGTTATGCGCTACATCAGCAGCACCCTTCACTTTGATGAGACCAATTCAGTACAAAAACCTAGTAAATGCTCACGAATATGAGAATTAGCTTGACAATTAAGGTTTGCTAAGATGTCAGCCTGTCAGGTGTAAGCTTTTTTTTTTCTTCACGTTACTTCCAAGGTTCCATCCATCCATTTTCTGAACCGCTTCTCCTCACCAGGGTCGCGGGCGTGCTGGAGCCTATCCCAGCTATCATCGGGCAGGAGGCGGGGTACACCCTGAACTGGTTTCCAGCCAATCGCAGGGCACATATAAACAAACAACCATTCGCACTCACATTCACACCTACGGGCAATTTAGAGTCCCCAATTAATGCATGTTTTTGGGATGTGGGAAGAAACCGGAGTGCCCGGAGAAAACCCACGCAGGCACGGGGAGAACATGCAAACTCCACACAGGCGGGGCCGGGGATTGAACCCCGCTTCTCAGAACTGTGAGGCTGACGCTCTAACCAGTCGTCCACCGTGCCACCCTTCCAAGATTTAAAAGATAAAAAAATAAAATAAATCTGCATACGTATGTGCAAGAGAAAAAAAGAACAGCCTGCACAATTCAAACAATTTACCAGGCCACGTGGGCTTTTTTTTTTTTTTTTTTTTTTACCCCCATCTTATTTTTACAATGACAAATCTGTTTGGATGCAGCAAATGATAGACAGTCGAATATACCAAGGTCATATCCATATGTCCTCTCAAATGTGCTGTCTGGTCTGAGGAAGTACAGGGAAAAGGAAAAGGTACATACCCGCCGACTTAATTTCAAAGCAAAACTAGATAAAGGTGACTCACAATTGCACAATGTCTCACAATGGTTTGCTGTTCTGCACCAACCACTGCCCTCTCACACCTCTTACAGTGGTAGCAAAAGCTCCCACTATTTTTTTTTACCACATAATGGCACTATACAAGGTCCACTTGACCATCCACATATAAGCTCTTCTCTTTCTGATTCCCATCCAATCCCCCCAGCACCCTCTCTTTTTATTTTATTATTATTATTTTTTTTTAACCAGCTTCCATAGTGTCCGTTAAGGTGACATTTGAATATAGTGACATTTAAGAGCATATGGTACAAGCTTTGCACTTGCTTTGGTTACTGTGTGATTCACCACCATTAAGTAGCTCAGTTAATCTGTAGTCACCTTGGATGTCAGATACTTTTTTTGTGTAAGTAATCAGATCCTTATGAAAAAAGTGGTCAAAGGGTTGGTTGGAGGAGAAATTTTCTCATTTGCAATTATTTATTTTCTTTTATCTAATTTATTATAGGTTGCATCAGGAAAAGCATTCGGTGTCAAAACTATACTAAACACAGTGCCCGCGTGGGTGTATTCGCGGGCATAACCTGCCCACCCCCCCAGATTAGTTACTGTACCACCCCTGCAATGCAGCCTTTTCTTGCTAAACTTTATATATGTTTTTAATATGTGTAAATCTGTTTATTTTAGCCACTAACAATGAGGTAAAGATAAAAATAATCAAAACAAAATAAAAACAAGAAAAAAACAGTGTTCATCATTTGCATATATTATGTTAAATGAGCTGACTGCTTTCAAACTTGGTCTAACATTTGGCGCGTCTCCAGCAATATGCGATATGTACTGTATATGTTAATTTGCGGTTTCAGAAGTGCATATAAAACTGGCAGCCTTTTGCAGAAATCAGTACCCAAGAAGTAGCTCTGAGTTTCGAAAAAGGTTGACGAGCCCTGGTTTAGCTGTCAAAAGTGATTTTGAAAATGAATCTGTGTATTTATTGGGGGCAGCAAGTAATCTGTACACTTAAGAGATAATTAAATAACAGTGATCTCAAGTAGTCATTCAGGATATAAGAAAAGGAGGTAGCAAAATAACATCAATTGAATGGCCTAAAATCTGAATTTTAGAATTTGTGAGACAACTTATTACACTTCAATTCAGTACAAGTGAGGAATGTTCTTTAGTAGAGTCAGACTCACAGAGACACAATTCCAGAAATTTATGCAGATAGAGACATTGTGAATTCAATGTCTCTCAGTGAATGTAGCATCATTTGCTATTTTGCCCCCTATTTAGATGTCAAGAATTTCATTGTTAAACTGTACTAGATCATTATGTATCCTATGTGACATCCTCTCAATATTGTATTTATAGTAAAATAAAATATTCTCAACATAATTTCATCTTTCCATGCCAGAATAAAAAATCCATTAGTATATTTTTTATAAAAACAACAACAAAAACACAAATACTTTTTTTTTTTGGCAACATTTGTTTGCTTTCTCCTGAGTGCCATTCTAGTAATTAGATTATCTGTTTTGAATAACACTTATCTACTGTGCACACACACAGCATGTTATATCATTCATGTTTGCATGCCAATGATGCAGACAGTGTTTCATGTGAGCTGACCACATGTGCATGAGCCTTTGCATGCGCAGTATGTTACGTACAATATACTGAGAATGTCCAAGGATGTCTTTGATTGATTGTGCAGTGGTTGTAATGCAAGGAATAGGAGTACACAGATAGTCAGTCCCCTGCAGTCATCAAAGATGATGCATTTTGCTCTGATGTGGAGGGATGATAACACCGCAACAGGGAGGTTGGACAAGAACACTGACATTCATTTGTCTATTTGACTAACTTCTGTGTGTAAGACAGGCTTGGGGCTGGAATTGTATATTGTTTGACCTGATATTAACTTAAGCTGCTTTGTCTTCAGGCAAGAATGTATGTAAATATACAACCCCCATCCATCCATTTTCTGAGCCGCTTATCCTCACAAGGGTCGTGGGCATGCTGGAGCCTATCCCAGCTATCATCGGGCAGGAGGCGGGATACACCCTTAATTGTTTGCCAGCCAATCGCAGGACAGATAGACAAACAAACATTCGCACTCACATTCACACCTAGGGGCAATTTAGAGACTTCAATTAACCTACCATGCATGTTTTTGGGATGTGGGAGGAAACCGGAGTGCCCGGAGAAAACCCACTCAGGCACGGGGAGAACATGCAAACTCCACACAGGCGGGGCCGGGGCTGGAACCCCGGTCCTCAGAACTGTGAGGGAGACGCTCTAACCGTCCACCGTGCACTCGCCCCCCCTGGGTGAGGTGGGGAGACATTGAACCCCCCCCTCCCGCCGGCGGCGGGGGGAGAGTTGGGTGCCCGGCGGCAGTTGCAACTTCCGAGGCGGCCGAGCTGTGGTTTGGCCGGGGACAAAGTGGGATTGGGGCCGCACCGCGCGCAGGGTGGTGTAGACGAGCCAGACAGCCAGACAGCCAGAGCCAGGTCCGTCCATCCCGACTGCACCTCCCCCCCACATGAGCGCGGGGGTGGGCTCGGGGGCTGCATGGTGTGCCGCGCGGGGGAGTTTGGCGGTGGCGGGCAAGCCCGCCGAGACAGCCAGCCAGCCGCAGCTGACCGTCTGTCCGTCCGTCCGTCGACCGTCCGATCGTCCGCCTCCCCACGCCAGAGCGCCCCGACCCGCCGCTTTGGGGCGGCGCGGGTCACCACACCCGCGCTGTGCCCTCGGCAATATACAACCTCTTAAATAAAAATAAAATAAAATAAGTTAGATAAGCAACCATGTGATAACAAAGTAGATGATTTCACCGAGAAGATAAATGCAATCTATTTCAGTTGAGATTGGAATTATTTGGATAAAAAACATACACAATAATATACAGATATATCTACAGTAGATATCATATCTTTTGCAAACTAACATGATTAAATTGCAGAAAACTTGATGTATTTTATTGTAAAGGAGAAGAATGTGCCTTTAAATTATATAAAACAATTGTCATATATAGCTGATGTCAAATGTCAATGATGAATGTCAACATTTTTCACAAATTTTCAACATTACAAAGATGCATTTTCTTTGACTGATAAAGACGTTATTTTCATGTTGTCGATTTTAAATTATACTGAAAAGGGTTTAGATGGCTGAGGTGAAATGAATATTTTTAGTTTTATTTTTCCACACTTCATGGGAACTACACACTGTTGTTGTCTCTGACAGCTCTCTAGTTGAATTGTTATTATTTAAAGATGAAGCTGGTCTAGGTTTTGTTTAGCTGCTGCAGACAGTGTCGTAAGTGAGGTGCTTTTTGAAGTAGCAGATTAAAAGGATTTACCAATTGAATTATTTTCTTTCTCTAGGCTGTTGTCTAAAAAAAAAAGACTGGTAGCTAATAGCTCCTCTTTTTTTGTTCTCATGATCCTTCCATTCCATCTTTCTCATGAAGTCCATTACAATATATTTTTCCATGAATACATCAGGCAGCACGGCGGACGACTGGTTAGAGCGTCTCCCCGTGCCTGTGTGGGTTTTCTCCAGGCACTCTGTAGGTGTGAATGTGAGTATGACTGGTTGTTTGTTTGTATGTGCCCTGCGATTGGCTGGCAACCAGTTCAGGGTGTACCCCGCCTCCTGGCCGATGATAGGTGGGATAGGCTCCGGCACGCCCGTGACCCTAGTGAGGAGAAGCGGCTCAGAAAATGGATGGATGGATGAATACATCATGATGTCCCATTTTTTTTCTGTTAAGGTGCATGTGCACATTGCATTTCCTGTTCTTAGTTTACTCAATATTTGAGCTAAATTTGAGCTGTTTTTTTTTTTTTTTTTTTTAAACACAGCTATATATGTGTATAGTATAATAATAATAATTAAAAAAATAAATAAATAAACATATATATATATATATATATATATATAAATATATATATATACAAAAGCTTTTCGCACTATTAAACTTGAGAATGTTGATGATGGTGTTATGATAGCATTTGAGTGAAGGTTAAAAGGGTGTGTAAGGTTTGACTGAGAGAGGGGTTTCGTGCTTAATCTGTCGATGATGGAATTAAATAGAAGCCATTGATATTCTGCGCCACTGCGGAGAAATGCATTAAAACCTTGTTCATAATCTCTCTGTCATCATTATCGCTTTTCTTATCATATAAAGCAAACAAGGCCTGGGCAACCTCGGGAAAATAAAGGCTGATCCTGTTATTCTATTTTACCCAGAAAAACAGAAGGGGAATTCTTGCCAACCAAAGCATACAACACATTCTTGCATGTAGCTCATCCATGAGGACAAAATACATTGCAACCAGTTGATATGACTTTATTTTCGTCAAGGAGGTACATTTAATGTTGAACCATCTTTGTTTTAAAAAAATATAGTCTTTCTAAATCTGTCTGAAGGTGATTCCCATTTTTATTCAGTCCAACAAATGCCATTAATCTATCTACCGATGCAAATTCTAGTGGAGTCATTTAAAATCGGTGATAGAAAGTTCACGCATCGCTGAGGTCTTTGATTTCCCTCTGCTACTCTCCTTAAAAAGACTCGCAGGTAGTGCCACTTACTGACACTTAATTTTTGTAGACTTCTTTTAGATGTTAACGTTTATTTATAGTAGTTGAGTTGTTACCTAGATTACTGTTTCTTTACCTTTATTGAGCAATGGTGCCCAGTTTACATGAGAAAAATCTCACAGTTTGCCACCAAACAAAAATGTCACAAAAAGTGTGAATACTGAAATAATGATCTTGTCTATATTTACTCACAAAATGACCGAGTTGGAAATATGGCCCTACTTAATAGAACACAGAGCTGATTTACTTACAGGAAGCCATTACCTTTTCTGTTGTATGAATGGCAACAGGAAGATGCTTAGGTTAAATGTACCATCTTCCATCTACTTCATTTAATTATTTTCCCTGACACTATATGTCGCTGGCTTAGATAGATAAAGATATACAGTCCTCTCCTGAGTTTGGCACATGCATGTAAGATGTCTTAAATATGTGGACAGAGGTCCTGGCTTGGACAAGTGAAGAATATGGTGTGAACACTGAGCTTTCTCCCACACTCCTGTCTGATGTTGTTATCAATTCATGATTTTCCTTTCTTTTATTTCTTGGATGATGAACAACTTTTTAAAAAATGCGTCATACGCTTGCTTTGTATAAACAATCTAATTAGATGCGAGACCCTGACATCAAGCAATAATTTGGCTGTTCAAGTGAATGTAAATGAACTCTTTTTTTTATTTTTTTTTTTAAACTGTTCTCCTGAGTAGCATGTGATTCAAGTGTACTCAGCATGGTGTGACGATGTGTGTGTTGTCTTCTTGATCAAGCTGTTTCATTTCCCTACCTCAGCAAGACAAGGCATGCCAGAAAAGCAGGATGTGTCAGCCAACCGAGAGTTGGACTTTTCAGGATGAAAAAAATACCAAAAAACGTTTTGCCCCAAGCTGACAGGCAGCTGGTGGGTATGTCTTCATACAGTATGAGTGTTAAATGATACTTGGACACTGGCCCACTACTACTTCGCTCGGTGCTCAGGCAGCCATCCTAAGACCTGCACTGCAAGTTTATCTTTGGCTACCAGGTTGTGTTGTAAATCTTATATATATGTACTGTATGTGCTGACCACAACAGGAGCCATTTCAGCATTTGTCACCAGCAACCAACGGAAATGTATGTCTGTGTGTGTGTGCATGTGTGTGTTTGTGTGTATTTCAATAGCAAAGGACACAGTTTGCAACAGGAGGAGCAAGAGTTGGCAAGCCAATTAATTTGTTTATGAGCCGAGTGCCAGAGATGGTTAGAGAGCAGTTAGCAAACTGATGAAGCGGAAGTAGATCTATTAAAGATAGCCAGAAACTGGACATTGTCAGCTGAAGCTAACCGAGTACAACCAAGTACTTTAGTGATAGTTTCTGCTCCGAAGATGCAGAAAGCGATACAGATTTTTTGGGACTTTGATAAACGTTTATTTTTAATGTATTATTATTTTTTTTTAATAATGATGCTTATCTTAACATTGTGTTTGTAATTTTCTGGTGCCGGGTAATGTTTTTCAGTTTTGACTGAAGTGGAGCATAGATTTGTTGAGCGAGTACAGGGTTATGTGTAGTGAATCACTCCAAGCTGTATTGTCTCCTTGTTTCTTTGCAGATGTCTTTAATTGACTTAATAAATCTTACACTGAGGCACACAGGTGCTTATGATGATATGTTGTTGCAGATGCCTTGTGTTTCCATACATATTTATGCGCACAGCATCACTGTAAGGTCGGGATTTTGAATGCCTAGTGCAGGGGTGGCCAACTAGTCAGAGACTAAGAGCCACTTTTTTTTCTGTGTTACTGCAAAGAGCCACATCATACACATGGGTACACATGAACATCATCTTTTAATCATCATTGCTTCTTTCACATCTATGCCACGGGTTCTGTCTTTTAATGGCACAATATCAAGGAGTTCTTCTTTGATCATACATTCATTTGACACAGACCGTGCAAATATTGCCAACTGAGGCTTGTCTTGTATGTCACAACTCTCATCCAATGCCACACTAAAATACTCACATGCTTGAAGGTCAGAGTGCAACTGTGATTCAACAGCTGTATTAATATCCGATATTCTGCGTTTAACACTGTGGCGGGACAGTTGAACGTCTGATACGCTCCGTTTTAGTTTGTCGTCTCCAGGAGCCAAGATTTCAAAGGCGTCAATGAGGCATTTTTTAATGAAGTCCCCTTCGTTGTATGGCTTTTTAGCCCGTGCTATGTTCCAAGCCAGCTGATATGATGCAAGCGTTACGGTCTCCGAGTGTTTTGTAAATTTTTTGAAAAACTGCACCTGCTTTTCTGCCTTGCTTTTCAAAGCGACCAACTTGTTCTTGCGAAGTTCAGTCCCTTTTGGAAATTCCTGTTCGATGTTAGGGTGGAGTGAGCTGAAGTGACGCTGAAGATTTGAAGCTTTGAAATGCGCTAATGCTGCGTGAAATATAAGGCAGATCGGCTTGCCATTACGTTTAACAAAAAAATATAAACTCTCCCACTCTGGCAAAAACGTCCTGTGTTCTTCTTCATATTTTCGTTTGGCTGTGCTTTTTTTCCCTGCCATTTCAAGAGGTAACTTGACGGAAATTGTTTACAACACAAATGATGTCACACCAAAGATTCTCTCGTCGCTCGTTTGACGTCACTCAAACAGGCTTACATGGTCAGTGTGCCATCTAGCTGTAGGGGGAGTGAATGACAGCGCCAGCCAAGCATTTTTGACGCATGTCATGTGACAGCTCCTGAAGAGCCGCATGAAACTAGTTAAAGAGCCGCATGAGGCTCGCGAGCCGCGGGTTGGCCAGGCCAGGCCTAGTGTCTTATATTCTGTTACATTGTTGCAGATGGTAATTTTTATTTATTTATTAATTTTTTCTTCGAACCCACTGACACAAAAAGAGCATTAAGGTTTGATGTGTGTGTGTTTTTTTTTTGCGTGTGATATGTTTTCATCTTCAGGGTTCGACATTAACGGTGGCCCGATGGCATGGGGCCAACACGCCACTGTCTCTGCCAGTAGAAGCTGGCCCAATGGGGCCAATACAAATTTCTAAGTCACGGCGACACAAAGTAGAGCTTCATTGTTAGATTATCATGTCCAATAATATGCGGACAACCACTGTGTGCTAACGAGAACTTTCTTCATCATAGAAGTTGTAAGACAACACACACCAGCACCATCCCACTTTACGGCACTGTGTCGTTACTGTCGTAACACATATATAAATATAGATACTAAAACTTATTTTAAACATATTTTATGCTGAATATACGTGGCCAGTACCGGTTCTTACAGGGCCACCACAACCTGGCTCATGGTGGCCCGAAAGTGCCACCTCTCAAAAAGGTTTAACGTTAGGCCCTGATCTTATCGCTCTTATTGGAAGAGGTCAAATTCTCTCAGCTGTATGATACAAATGTTACACAGTGTGAGATAAGCAAAGAAAAACCACGTCCATCTTTACTCTCAGGGGGAGAGAAAAAAAAAAGTATATCTTTCTAACTTCAGGCTACAACAGCTTGTCAATAGACTGGTACCGTAAAAGGTACTGCTTTTTCCCCATGACATTTACTGTTTTCAGTTTAAGAACAAATTTGTAAATTTTAGTCCAGGGACTATGTAGAGTTGCCAATAATTAGTTTGATGGGGTATGTTAGTGGTTTAGAGAAAGTAATAGGCTCCTATTGGCAGTGTAGACTCTTGTAACCCATACTCCTCTTTGACAACCCATACTCCTCGTTGACTGTGAAATCCAGAGTATCATTTAGAATCTTTTTTGTTGTTGTGGAAAGTGAAAGACAAATTCCACTCAAGTTCTTCTCACTTTACCATAGCCTTTTCCACCATATTTTGCATGTTTGTGAACATGGAAGAACTGAAATAAACATTATTTCAATCATTTATAATGAACACATGTTTATTAAGTTATGAAGTTGGTAATAACAGTTCTAAGTGGGTAAGTAGAACTGGAGCTCATTAAATGTTGATGTACTCATGAACATGTAATAGCACTAACTGTAAATATTAATAATAAACTACCCCTCGTTATGTTGTACATTGCTGGAAGACAGGGTGGTGTGTTATTAGTAGTTGTGTGAATGGCGACCAGTTCAGGGTGTAGTCCGCCTTTCGCCCGAAGTCAGCTGGGATAGGCTCCAGCGCCCTGCGACCCTAACCAGGATAAGCGGTGTATGGATGGATGGATGAATACTGTTAGGCAAGCATTGATAATGCTATTGTCCGTCCCCAAAAAGTTAGAATAATTGGTTTTTGTTTTGTTCTATGGTTTATACACC